>NW_008794624.1:1141789-1147645 GCF_000699145.1 Aptenodytes forsteri | reverse complement strand
CTGGGCTGAGCCCCGGGAGCCCGTAGTGGGGTCCTCTCTGCCCTTTCTGCGGTGGTAGCGGCCCCTCTGCGGTCCGGCACCGGCAAAGCCTCCTGCCGGTCACCGGCACAGGCCAGCAGCTTGCAGGGACCATCTGCGGGGTCCTCCCGGCAGCCTGGACCCCCTGCTCACCTGCTGCCCGCTCGCTCTGCTCAAGCGGCTGGGTGGGCTCATCCCCGCACATGGACAAGCTGGCCTCGGTGCTGGGACCCTTGGGCACGAGGACCACGGTTTGCCCACATCCGCACACCAACCCACGAGACTGCCATGGTGCCCCTCTCCCCCGAGAGCCCTGACCCCAGCTGGCCACACCATCCCACTGGTGGAAAGGGCTGCAGTGTCCCCTATGAGCCCCTGGCACAGGGCTGTGCCCAGCTGTGCCAGCTTCTGGCACCCAGTGGAGGTTTGCATGCACTTTTCCTCTACGACTTTGACACCAAACTGGGAACAGGGCCAAACCGGGAGCACATGGAGGATCTGGGTCCCGCATGCCGGCACGGGACCTGGCAGACAGCTGGCTTCAGCACTTCCCAATCTGCCTAACAGGGTATTTTGGAGCAGTCCCAGTGGCTGAATTCCTCCCGGCTCCCACCTGCGATGGGAACAGGAGCAGCGGGATCCACAATCCATCCCTGCAGCACGTGAGGGTCCCTGGCAAATGGCACTGATGCTCAGCCATGGGCAGGAGCGCTGCCAGGGTCAGACATGCATTCACCGGAACCATGTCAGGGCAGGCCCAAGAAGCTGGGTCCAGCAGGGCTGGTAGCAGGTGGGTGGTTTAGGAACAGGCTGGGAAGAGATAATAAGGTCCAAACCACATCTTTGCAGTGGGTTCAATTAAAAACGCATACTGAGGCTGAGCTAAAAGCACAGGCGAACAACAGAGATGAGATTTATCTGTGATTACTGGCAGCAGTCACAACACAAAAATATCCAAAACAGAGGCTTTGGAGTCCTGCAGCGATAAAAGTTATCCTCTGTATTAAACCAGACACCGGCCTCGCTCAGCATGAAAAGCAAAACAAAAGGGAACTGCAAACATCCCACAGGCTGACAGATACTAACGATCTGGAGGATTATCAAAACTTCTTGGCCAGAGCTCTCAATAAGTGTAAAAATTACTCTCTACAACAGACTGACTTCTAACCCTGGAAACAAATGAACAGTTTGCTTTAGCTCTGGCTAAAAAGTTTTTAATCGGCATAATGCAGAGAGAGCTTCTCTAGAAGATCACCTCCCCAGCATCACAGCCTCTAGGAAAAGCCTTGCAATCATTTCTATCTAGATGGGGCCTGGGGGTTATTGACATAATTATGCCAATTAGCAGCATGGTTTTTTTTCTCTCCACTCCTGAGTGAGCAGGCTATGCCAGGAGGCACTAGCATAGCTGCCTGGCCTTCCTCTGGTTCATGGGTTTCTACGAAGGCTGGAAGTCAGGAAGAACAGTATAACGTTCTGGCCAAATCTGCCCCATCTGAGCGCCAGAGCACTCTGAGCTGCCCCAGTGAAATAATTAGATCAGTAGAAGAGCAGCCTGGCGATAGGATCGCATCTCCACAAGAGATGAATGAAGATTAAAAAAAGGCACGATGCCTCGGGAGCAACGCTATGCGCACCTTCAAATTGATAACCTAGGGAACTGTCCTTTCCATTAGGTCTTTAAATTACATCTTTCTTTGCTTCCACAATTAAAAAAAAAACCAAAATAAGAAAACATCTATGATTAGGAAAAGTTTGAGTTATTCCCCGAAGTCTGTGAAGTTTCCAAACCAAACTTTTTTGTCTGTTGAAGCTGAGTTAAAGCTGCTAAGTGACCACAGTCACCCTGCGACTCCATCACTTATAAAAATCCACTCTCCCCCCCATAAAAAAGCCACAAGCAGCCAAGTATAGATTTCCCACCTCCTAGAAAAAGCACAAACGTTTTCTTTATGCTCGTGTTATCATGAGCGTGCTTGTTTTTCCAACAACTCCAAGAGAGCAGTGAAGACGAGAGGAAGGGCACCCGAGCATATCTTCAGGTCTTTGCTTTTTCTAACCGACTTCTCCAGGCAGCTTGCTGTTCCAAACCCCCGTGCGGAGCCCAGCCTGGCTTTCTGAATTTGTTGAGATTCAGAGTGGCTAAATTAAAGGAAACAGGGGTAGTACTAGCAGAGACCATTGCAAAGCTTCTTGTAATGAATAACCCTGAAAAAAAAGACCCAAACCAGCATCAGAGGGCCATGTGAGAAACTGTTTTCTTGGGGAGCACCAGGTGTGATCCCCAGGAGCACAGAGCTGCGTTGCTCACTGGTTAGCCAGCTAAACACGCTCTATTTTTACCCTGCGCTCAGTTGTGCCCCACAATATTTATCATTTCCTTTCGCCACATGACAGGCTCGGCAAGGAGAGAAGACCTTTGCCGACCACCTCTCCCCTGTGCTGCGGGAAGGGTGCCCTGCTCCCCAGGGTGGCACACCAACACTGCTGACTCCATCAGCGCAGTCTGCTCGCTTCCAGATGTCACCAGCTCCAGCACAGCCTGCCTGGGGCCCTCAGCCCTGCCAATACCTCCAGGGCATTTCAGATCAAGCCTACTGACAGCAAGTTTGTCCTGCCCTGACTTCCAGAAAAATATAAGGCAAAAAAAGTCTGATTTCAGGGCGCAGCTGTAGCATTTCAGCCCACAAACTTACCCACAGGCACTTCTTCCTAACCAGGCAGCGTGACGTTAAAACTGAGGACATTTGGATCAGGTCCCCAGGCTGCTTTATAAACACATGCCGGTACAATTTCCTTCATGAAAAATGGGTTATATATAAACTACAACAGAGATTTGCAGATGCCTGCAGTGAAGAGCCAGGCACGCTCCCCTGCCGGGAGAGCAGGCAGGACCCCAGGGGCAGCAGAGCACAGACGAGGCTGCGTCCTCCCCCAAGGAAGCATTTAGAAGAGGCAGGCTCCTTCGCGCATGATCTTCTTCTCTCCAGGGACCTTCCTCACCTCCTTCTTGCTTCAGATACAAACCCAGAGTCTTGCAGAGCTTTTCAGGCAGCTTTTTGGCACAAAGCAGGAGGAGGTGTGGGCAAGGAGCCCCATGCATGGGGGAGCTCCCAGGTTCTCAGCAGCACCTGGCTCCGCAGTGCTGGCATGAACCGGCCAGTCAGCATTATGCCTGTCTATCTGCCAGGAGGAGAGCTCAGACCTTGAAGCTGCAAAAGATAGAATTAAAGCCAGTGAAACAAAGCCAGAGTGGCTGCAGAGCTATGATTAGAAGTAGCGGCTGCAGCATTTCCCCCTGTAAAGAGGAGGCGCTTTCTGCCCCTCCCCTGCAGCCTGTGGCACTGCTGACTCACGGATCGCAGGACAGTGACACCCCAACGCCTGTCCTGTCCAGCGTGGTGGCTTCTCTCTTGCCCTGTGACCTCCAGCTGCATCCTTTAGTTGGGTGCATCCAGCTCCAGGGTAGAAAAAGGCCACCATGCTGCATTGCAGGCCACAGAGATGTTTCCCTGCAGCCCTGAGCACCCCAGGAAAGAGCCATACTCCTTCACTGCAGCCTGGCAGCGTGCCTTCTTCCTTGGTCACAAAGCCAGGCAAGCCAAGTGCTTCCTCGAGGGAAGATTTCACGGACAAAACACTTCCAAGGTGCTTCCACCCTCCAAGACGTGGCTGTTGCAGCCCTTGCTGTGCTGTGACCCTGCCATGCCCAGGCAGCAGCAGCAGCATCCCCAGCCAGCAGGGCCAGGCTCACCCCGGCACAGCTCTTCCCAGCTGGAGGGAATCAGCCTCAGCACTCAGTCCCTGCAGCTTTTAATTACGGCAAAATCTCTCCCAGCTGCTTGACATACTTCCAGCTGATGACAGTATGTCCCCCATCCACCTCCATCCTCTTCCTGAGAGCCCAGCCACTTCCAGTCCTCCTGCAAGAGCAGGGATCTGGGCTGGGACACCTGAGGAGGTTATACCATATGGGGTATATGTGTGGCATCCCACTGCTGCCTGCCTCGTAGCTTCACCATCCTGCCAGCTGCCTGGCCACAGAGTCACCCTGGGCCAAAGAGCATGGGTGTCGTGTCACCCTGGGCATGACCAGCTGCATCCCTCCACCCAAGATCACGAAACCCAGGGCTGACCCATCAACTCCCAGTGCCTCGCTCACTGGAGCAGCAGCAGGACATAGATGTGATGCTCCGAGAGGGATTCAGGCTGGACCAGACCAAAGCATCCCCAGCTGGCTACAGCCTCACGCCTGAGCCATACAATAGTTACACAGCCATCTCTTTTTGTGCTGGGAAATCCAGAAAGGAAAAAAAGTCAACATCTCAAAGCCAGCGGAGGTTGCTAAGTGACAGCAGTGCTTGTTTCTATCCTGCCGCTTACAGCATGCCTACGCTGCAAAGGAAGGAAGTGAGGAGTAAGGGGTGTAAACATGAGTATATTGCCAAAACACTCAACAGAAACACAGTTGCCAAACATATACATTAGCTGCATGTTTTGGCTGCCAGGAGAGAAATATTTACTACATATCAATTATTCCAGCCTCGGAGCATTTTACCTGCAGAGGAGGATTTCAGGTATTTGCAGCACTCATGAATTTGCCAATATTCCAGCTGAAATGTATTTCCAGACCAAACTTGTAGGGCTGTCAGTAGCTGCAAGGACAGCTGCAATGAACTGAGATTTCATCCTTACGTTGTTTCTAATAGATGGCTTTTGTTTTTCCACCAGGATGTGGCATTACGCAGCGATTAGGAAGCACAACAGAAAGGCAGAAGTGGACAAGGGAGGGATGAATGCAGCCTTTGTATGAGCTCCTGGGGAAGAAAGGAGATGGTTTCGGTAAAATAAAGGGCACACACAAACCTATGTCATTGGAATTATGTTGAGAATTGAAAACTAAGTTAAAAATAGACTAAATGCAGCACTGCTGATCCAGTTGAGAAATTTGCCATTGCTAAGCTGGATGGATAATAGATATCTTTCAAAAAAGTGCTCATCACAGAGGAGCTTTAGAAACTAACTGCATGGGGGCAGGCAGCCTTCCACCCAGCTCAAGCTCCAGCCTTGTCTCTCCCATTGACCAGCGACCACGTGCTGCCCCGAACACGCTACAGCGCAGAGGAGCGACCGGGTGGTGAGCAACATACAGAGGGCATGTGCCCATGCTGCCATCCTTTATCTGAGGCAGGGAGCAGGGCACTCTGCAGCACCTGGGAACCATCAAAAGCGCTTATTTAAAAAAAGCATCTGCTCCCTCTGCATAGAAGCAGGCCAGCCCAGGGAGAAAGTAGGGCACTGATTTGTCCCTCTGTGTGAAAGGGAATAAGGCAGGGAGTATCAGAGAAGGGATCTGAACAGAGTGGTTTCCAAAGCAGAACCTGCTGGCAAATTAAAATATAGCCACAGTTGCTGATCGGAGGGACATCCTTGCTGTCAGCATGGCTGCCATAGTGCCTTCTGGGCACAAACAGCCCCATCTCCTGCATCAGCACAGTGGCCGCGGTCCCCACTGGTTCAAGGGGTGAGAGCCCTTGGGGTGCCCTTTTCACGGCCCCCATGGGGCTGGTGATCTGCAAACCCTTGGGCTCACGCACCCTCTCGCTTGACTTTCCAAACGAAGGAGGATTTCCCACTGAGCCTACCAGGGGAGGTGCCTCGCTTGACCTGCTGTTTACTAACAGAGAAGGACTGGTGGGAGATGTGGTGGTCGGAGGCCGTCTTGGGCTTAGCAACCATGAAATGATAGAATTCTCGCTTCTTGGTGAAGTAAGGAGGCGGGGCAGCAAAACCGCAACCATGGGCTTCCGGAGGGCGGACTTTGGCCTGTTCAGGACG
>NW_008794624.1:1133058-1140161 GCF_000699145.1 Aptenodytes forsteri | reverse complement strand
CTGGGGTTGTTTAGCCTGGAGAAAAGGAGGCTGAGGGGAGACCTCATCGCTCTCTACAACTACCTGAAAGGAGGTTGTAGCGAGGTGGGTGTTGGTCTTTTCTCCGAAGTAACAAGTGATAGGACGAGAGGAAATGGCCTCAAGTTGCGCCAGGGGAGGTTTAGATTGGATGTAAGGAAAAATTTCTTTACTGAAAGAGTGGTGAAACATTGGAACAGGCTGCCCAGGGAAGTGGTGGAGTCCCCATCCCTGGAAGTATTTAAAAGACGAGTAGATGAGGCACTTAGGGACATGGTTTAGTGGGCATGGTGGTGTTGGGTTGACGGTTGGACTCGATGATCTTAGAGGTCTTTTCCAACCTCAATGATTCTATGATTCTATGATTCTAAGGGGTGAGAGCCCTTGGGGTGCCCTTTTCATGGCCCCCATGGGGCTGGGGAACTGCAAACCCTTGGGCTCACGCACCCTCTCACTTGACTTTCCAAACGAAGGAGGATTTCCCACAGGTGGAGGAGAGCTGGGTCCTGCTGAGGAAGGAGAGGCTGATGAGTTGCAGCCCACCACCACCCTGGTGGGACAGGGTGTGCGAGCTGCAAAGCTGGCGAGATGGCTCCGGCAGCAATGCCGAGATGCAGCTGCTGTTGCCTCCACACCAACAGCTAGGTCAGATTCCCTCCCGGAGCTGCTTCTGGTGTACAGTTACCACCCTGGGCTGTGGAAAGGTGGCTGGGGAGGGCTTGCTTTGGGAAGCAGCTGCCAGAAAGACATCCTCGCTCAGGGTGCCAGCGGCAGAAGGGAGCAGAGGGTGAGGGTGCTGGGTCAGTAGCAAAGCATCATGGTGCCTCAGTAGGTTGCCACCTTGATGTCTGCAAGCCAGTTAACTTTGGTACGTCTCGGACTTATTTTGGTACCAGTTGTTGCAGGGGAGACAGGCCCCCCACCAAATGACTTCTCATGAACATGGGACCACCAGCAGGTCAGCTGCTCTGTAACCAGCCAGGACACACGGGTCAGCTCTTCAGCTAAACGTCGCAGGGAGGGACCAGGCTTTGAGACCCTTGGGAGAGACAAAATGAGCTGCCTGGGCGGGAATGCGGGAACACCCTGATGGGTATTTTCCTGCTGCCTTTTCATCCTGCAGGAAGGCTGACCTGCACCAGCTGGGTGAGCAGGTTGGTGTCCCCAGGGGTCTGAGCACACGGCTGGGTCCCTGCTCCCCAGGGGGGCAGGGGGGAGAAGAAGGGTTGGGGGCCCAGGGGGTTTACAGGTCCCAGTTCACAGTGGTGATGGCTGGAGAGATGCCGAAGAGGGGCAGGCACATGGTGGGGTCCAGTTTGGGGAAGGTGAGTGAGGAGGGGGCACTGGGTACAAGGGGCAGCTGCCTGTGCCTAGGACGTGCCCGTGAGGAGTGGAGGTGACCGTACCTTTTCCAGGGGTGCTGGGTACTGCAGAAATAAGCCTAGCAAAGCACTGTGGGCCTCAGAGCAGCCCTGAGCACTTTATTTTCACAGCGCTCAGCCCACCCACACACATCCACAACCAGGCTTGGGGCAGGGCTGGGGCTCTGCACAGACACCAGTGACCAGGGATGCTGGAGATGCGGGGAGAGACAGCATCGGAGGGAAGGAGCCGTGCTGGAGGGGAAGGGGATGGTCGGAAGGACATTTTTCCCGCAACGGGAAAGCAAGGGGGACCGACCCAAACCCACAGTCCTGCCAGTCCCACAGCACCTTCCTCCCCTCACCACCGCAACGCTGCCCCTCGGGCTGCACAGCCCTCCATGGTCCTGGACCCCTTCCCAGGGAGCCACATTGCAGGGAGTGCCTCCCCGTGCCAGTCCCATCCTTCAGGCAGACCCAGGCCAGAACCGGCCCCCCAGGGGCAGCAGTCCCAGCCATGGGCACCCCTCCACTGCGGGGCCACAGCATCCACGCGAGGACCTCCCTCGTTCAAGTGGCATCGGAGCCCCTCTCAGAGGATCTTGACAGCCTGCAGCATGTCTGCCAGCACGTACGAGCTGTCCCAGGGGCGCCCAGGCTGCCGCAGGGCCCCCTCCAGTGCCTGGGCACGTGCCCCCAGCTCTGTGGGGTCCTGACGGCCCTCGGGGCTGGGCTGGCAGAACAGGATCTCGTTGACCTCCCCTTCAATGCAGCGTGCATAGAGCAGCGGGAAGACCTCCCTGAGGGTCGCCAGGACAGACTCTTTCAGCTGGGTGTCGCGGCACACCAAGTTGAGCACGAAGACTCCTGCAGCAGGGTGAGAGGGATGGGACTTCAGACCAGCCCACGTACACTGCCCTGCTCCCCGCCTCCCTCTTGGAATGCAGCTGAATCGGTGCCACCCTGGTGCAAACGTCTTCCCCGCGGAAGCACAAGGAGTACCGGCATCCCCCCTGGTGCCCTTGGCCCAGCTCCACGTCCCTGCCACCACGCAGGTCGTGGGTGGCCACACAATCTGTTCCCAGGTACCACCTACACCCTCTGCCTTCCTGCAACCTTTCTTGGCCCCCCAGGATGACTCAGCCTGCCTGACCCAGCAGCACTGCAGGCCACCCGCTCCACCCTGCTCCCTGCCGTCACAACGCCCACTGAAACACCCGGATCCAGGACCTGCCAGGAGCGGCGGATGCCACACCTTCCTGCAACCTTTCTTGGCCCCCCAGGATGACTCAGCCTGCCTGACCCAGCAAGGCCACAGGCCACCCGCTCCACCCTGCTCCCTGCCGTCACAACGCCACACCCGGATCCAGGACCTGCCAGGAGCGGCAGATGCCACACAGCAATCCTGGCTGAAACACCCGGATCCAGGACCTGCCAGGAGCGGCAGATGCCACACAGCAATCCCCCCCCCAGCCGCTATTCTCCAGGATGAGAAACAGTGGCAGAGCCCCATTACTCAAACCCCGCACAGGACCGGCCAACCTGGCCACAGGGACACAGCCGGATCTCCCCTCCTACCTTCTGGCTTGAGGATGGTTTTAACTTTCTGCAGAAAGGGCTTTTCCACGAAGGCTGGGGGCGGGCAGCTCATCCCCACCGTGAGGTCTTTGCTGTCCACATCAAACATGATGGCGTCGTACTGGGCTGGGGCTGCAGGAGGGAGCGCAGAGACTTGTTATGCCATGGGACAGAGATGAGCCATGCACGGTGGGGAGGCAACGAATGGGGTGGTCAAGACATCCCCTCTGCCATGTTATGGCTGCTTCTCTCTCCTGGGGTTTCTCTTTCCAAAGGAAACCCATGGCAGCAGCCCTCGGTGCTGGGGGAGGCAGCAAATCTAAGGTCCCCTGCACACGTTGGTAAGGACAGGCCTGTGAACTGCAGAGACTTGGCAAGGCTGGAGCTCATGACACGTGGCAGGAGATGGGCAGGATGGGAAGCAGAGGGTGAAAGCAGCCCAGGACTCTCGTCCCCAGCATGTCACCCGCTGGGCTCGATGGGGCACCTGGGATGCTCTGCAAGATGGTACCTTCAGCTGCCAGCTTGGCCACGTAGTCCAGGCCATCAGAGATGTGCACCCGCATCCGGTCGCCCTGGGAGAAGCCGAACCAGCGCGTGGCCACCTCCAGCATGGAGGGGTCAATCTCCACCACGGCCACGTGGGCCTGCGAGAAGTAGTCGTGGACAAAGAGGGGCAGGCTGCCCCCACCGAGTCCCACCACCAGCACCGCCAGCAGGGCTCCTGCCAATGGAGAGCACCCAATGAGCCACCAGGATGGCCACACTCCCACTGCTCGTCCCACCCGCCAGCCCCAAACCGCTTCGGGAAGGGTGCATGAGGCACCTTGGCCAGGAAAGCCCTTCCCCAAGGAGCTGCGGCATGCAGACACATGCACAGCTGCCCCTGGCACAGCCTCCCACTGCCGGCCTCGCTACCTGGGACGGGGTCGGGGCCCCCCAGCAGGCAGAGCCCCGCGACCATGGCCTTGTGGTGCTCGCAACACAGGTAGCTCTTGTCAATGGCTGCAGGTGGCTCAGCGGGGCCAGGTTTCTTCTTGTCCTTCCTCCGTTTCTTCTGGCCTGAACATCAGGAGGCATCGGCTGGTAAGGCATGGTGGGAGACAGGGGTGCTTTCTGGGGACCCCCAAGAGCCTGTCCCACCCACAAGGCAAGCAGCGGAGTATAAAAACACTCCCATAGCTGCCCTGGGACAAGGCAGGCAGGTCCCAGCAGAACTTTTATCTTCCTCCTGTATCGATCTCACTCTCTGCCACACCAAAAAGTCACCCTTGGCCCCTGCCCCTTCCTGGCTGCCTCACCTGCCCCACATACCTGCGAGAGGCGTGCGGGCCAGGAGCCGAGCCTCCGACTGCACCACGTTCCTGTTACAGAGGAAGACGAGGCGGCGGAAGTAGCAGGTGCCATCCCCCTTCACGTCCTCCACGACGTACTCCCCACTCAGGGGGCTGGTGTCACGGTGCCGCACTGTCCGCACCCCGATGTCCCCTCCCACGGACAGGAAGGGCACCTGCAGGGAGGACAGGGACTGGTGTGAGGAAGAAAAGGCCACAGGAACAGACCTCAGCATTCCCGCTATCCTGACCACGGCTAAACAGCCAGGACAAAGCGGACACAGTGCAGGAGCAGCAGGATACGCTGTAGGCAGCCACAGGGGAGCTGGGGACCAGCGCATGGGAGACCAGCTTCCCTCCCATACACGTGTTGGGGTACAGGGAGCAAACACCCCATGACTTCTTGCAAGAGCTCAGATTTGGGAAGTTGGGGCAGGAAGAACGAAACAGAAGGGACAGGAGAAGTTAAAGCCAGGATTAAGAAGGGGCTGGATGCTCTCAGGGTTTCGGGATGCCTGATTTTCTTGGAATGCTGGGTTTTGGAGGGCAAGGAGTTCACACTGAATCCTGCCACACATGCACCTCAAATCCTGCCTCCAAGCAAAGGCAGCCAGCTGGAGGGAAAACCAAGAGAAGCTACACCTGAGGCCAGTCTCCTCCCCACCAAGGCAGCCAGCTCACACATTGCAGCTTTGTCTCCCTTGGAGAAGAGGGAACTTGCTGCTGGCGGAGAGCCAGCCTGGCCCCAGTTTTGGGGAAGCCAAGTGAGGGGGCCGGGCAGTGGGGCTCACCTGCTGCCGGGCAGGGAGGCCCGGCGGGGCCAGCTCCATCACCTTCCCTGACAGCTCCGCCTGGATGCCAGCCATGCCCTCGTAGTGCTGCTCTCTGTGCAGGGCCACAGTGACCAGGCGCCCGAAGCCCGCGCTGGTGGCCAGCTGCCTCCGCCCTTCCTCCATCCCAAAGAGCCACTCGGTTTCTCTGCCCTGCGGGACTGCAGAAGGGGCTGCCATCAGCCTAGGACAGTCTTGGTCCCCGAGTGACCACCCCGGCCTCCAAGAGAGGAGCCGCAGGAAATGGCAAGACATCATGAGGAGGTACCACTGCATGCCTAGACCCATGCTCTGCAACCATCAAGAGAGCCAGGACCTTCCCCATTTTGGGCAGGCTCATGCAGGAGGCTGGAAAAGCCACGCCTCATAAGAAGGGGGTGTCCAACAGCCTCACAACCCGTCTCCAGGCTGTGCTAAGCCCCAGCTTTGCAGGCGCGCAGGGAGGGAACAGTGCTGCTGCCAGAGCCTGACATGTGTCCTCAAGGTGCAAGCGCAAAAGCGAAGCGCAGCCCCGAGCCACCTGGCCCTGGCAAGTCAGGACGCCCACGCAGACCAGACGCCTTTCCAGTTGCGTCCGCTGCACTCTGGCTTTACGCAGCGACATGCTATGGTGGCTGTCACCAGCACCAAGGCAGGAATCACCACCTTGGAGGCAGAGCAGGCAGTGTCCCTCTGCTGCCAGATGGGCATCCGCTCAGCCAGCAAGCTCTGTGCCAGATCGCTGCTTGCACCATCAGGCAAACACATGTCCCACCGCAAAGCTAGGACTAAAACATCAACCAAACCCCGCACAGGTGGGTTACTTCCCTCTCCAGCCCTGATTTCAGCAGGGCCAGGACTGCTGGCCATTTTGCAGCTCCTGGCCAGAGCACCGTCTCATTGCAGGCAGGAGAGGCGGTACTCACTGATGAAGATGGCAAAGTGATTGTCCCGGGAAGGTTTTACCGAGGGGCTGTCAACCACATGCAGCGTGTAGCGAGGCCTCCCGCTCTCTTTGTCACACAGATCCAGGGAAACCTGCTCCCCGCAGGGGGTTTTGCTCAGCTGGCTGCAGAGCAGGGCGTAATGCTGCCTGTCCTTCACTGCCGCCACCAGCCGCTCCACGCTCTCCACCCGCATCGGCTTGTCCTGCTCCTCGGGGCAGATCTCCAAGATCTGCGGTGCTGAGCCAGGGATCTTCCTGAACTTTGTCATGACGTAGACGAAGACTGGTAGGACAAACTGCTGCTTGTCCCCGCTGCCAGCCACCTGATGGACACGCACAACCCAGCCTTCCTGGGAGAAGTATTTCACCGCTTTCTTCAGGACATGGGTTTGAGCCAAGGAGACGCAGAAGTAGCGCCCTCCTACCTGCAGGACCCGGCTGATCTCGGCAAACATCTTGTCCACCTTGGCTAGAGTGGCCTCCTCTTCGTCCGTGAGGACGGCATCCAGCGTGCCTTTGTCCAGGACCACCTGGAAGTGGGCGTCAGGGAAGTCCATCTGAAGCACGTCCATCAGCAGGTAGCTCATCTTCGGCCGCTTGCTCCCGCTCCGCTCTTGCATCTGACGGATCACTGCGTCGCTGATGTCAATGTTCACGATGTCCTCGCACATCCCCACATCGTACATCTGCTCGCTCAGCTCCGAGTTCCCGCAGCCCACCACCAGAACCTGGGGAGCGGTACAAGAGCAGCATGATGGCGAGAACGCCCTGGAAACGTGCCCCAAAGCATTTTACGAGCAAATATCAGCCACAGCCGCGAGCCTTCTGTGAAAACCACACCCGCAGCACCTGCAAACCCACTCTCCGGGGCCCTAAGATAAGTATAGAAAAGTCACATGGGCACAGAAGCGATGCATCTGTTGCATCTCTTTCGGGGATGATGTGGATGTTTTAACCCCCGGAGCTCCCCGTCCCAGGGTAACTCGTGGGTCTCTCCTGTTCTCTTGCTACGGCGCACCGGGGGCTTCGCATCGTCTGCGTCAGCGCAGAACGGCGG
>NW_008794624.1:1128298-1132315 GCF_000699145.1 Aptenodytes forsteri | reverse complement strand
GTACTGGCGGCTTCAGAAAGAGCAGCTTTAATGTCAGCCCGCAGCGGAGCAGAGCTCTCCCAGGGCGGTACGCGACACGGACAACACCGGGTGCCCGCAGCCCAGGGCGGCTAGCTGGGACCAGAGCAGGGCTGTGTCGAGCTGCTTTGAAGAAAGAAAGCAGAGAGCTCGCTCAGTGCTCTGTAACGGTGCGAGATCAAGTTCTTCACTGCCTTGGGCAGTTCAGCGTAACTGGAGGGGAGAGAAAGCACAAGTCTCAGCAGCAGAGACGCTACAGCACGCGTCCCCCCAGTCACCGAGAGTTTCCCCTCTGCTCGCCGTCTCCCTGCTCAACTATAGCGTCTGTAGTGGCACGCTGGCAAAGCCAACAACCCTCATCCTGATCCGGGGGTTCCCCATAACCCACCACATTCAGATCCAGGAGGGTGTTTTCTCCCTGCCACCCTTCCTCGTAAGCAGGTTCCTCTCCACACGCAACCTCAACCCTGGCTTTCCTTACGTAAAGAGCTGTAGGTAAAACACCACTTACGTCTGATTGTAGCCGTCTGGCTGAAAGCAGGGATCCCAGCCAAAATCTCGAGGGCCTCTGGGCTCCACTATCAGCCCCTGCCACGAGAAAGCAAAAAAGCCCCGCAGGCTGTGGTTCTGCAGCACTTCCCTCACAGTCGCATTTCAGACACAGACTGAAGAGCTACACGCAGCCATAGCTCACACAGTGGTCACCAAAGGCTCGGTATGGGGTACTGTCCCCATTCCCAGGACGTAAACAAAATTAGCAGTCCCAAACTCAGTGCTCCATCACGCTGCCCTATGTTGACAGCCCCTTTACCCCCCCAATTAACAGAGCTAACAACTGCACTCAAATACAACCCTGCCAGAGGGAGATGAGGGGGCTGAAGAGCCTGAGGTAACGTGCAAAGCGTTTGGTACGTACAGCTGGGCAGAAGGGCTGCAGCATTCAGCACCCACCACCCACCAGCTGCGCTCTCCCTCAGCCTGTTCCCAACATGGAGAAGACCCAGGGGCGTTCATTGACCCGGGGGCCACTAAAGTTGTCCTCAACAGAGCCAATGCCGTTACGAAATTCACATTACAGCCCTCCCCCTCAGCATCTTCCCTTCCCAGGCACACCACCTACATGAGTCTGGCCTTTGAAGAGCTTCACTGGCTCCTCTGGGTTTCCAGTACTGAATGCAAAGGTACAGAGAGCGTAGGCAGATTTGTCTTCAAACCCAGCCAGGAGCTTGTACAGGCCTGAGCGACACAGAAAGGATCCCGGCGTTACTGCCTTTCCCTCGGAGCGCAACACACCCACCTAGAGACGGATCGAGGGAGCGTTCTGCATTCACATCCACAAGGGAGAGGAAGAACTACAGGGGGTGACAAAGCTCAGCCACAAGGATGCTCTTGGGCCAGTCCCTTGTATGACTGAAGCCAGGGCCTCAGATCTAACACAGCGTGAGCTGCAGGGCCCCGCTATTAATTTGGGAGTGGAAGCAAACCAGTGCGCAGTGCCAGAGAGGACTAAAGCCCACTCTGAATTAGCGTGATTAACACTCATGCTTGTGATGCCAGTGCGGGATTTGCAGTCACACTCCTAACCGCGGGATCAAAGGCAAGTCACTGCATGCCAGGGGAAGTGAGCATTAGTGGAGAGGGGCTTGCACAGAAGCCAAAGGGAGCAGCAGGTCTTCCAGGTCACACTGATGACAAACAAGAAGTTCCCACAAACCCTGCCACCAGCCTGCAGAGGCAGGAGTCTGGGAATCCAGGGATGATGCTGAAGCTACTGGGGGAAACAACATCCCGTGAAGAAGGGCACAGAACAGGCTCAAGGAGAGAATGCGAAGGGACAGAGCTGGACAGACAGGAAAGGAACCAGCTATGAAACGGGCAGCACGGTGGGCAAGCACGGTCAGCAGAACCCAGCACGGGCAGGGATCCATTTCATTTGGAAAGGACCGAGTTACATGCAGAGCAGTAACACGGGAGGCAGTACCTTCTGGTTTGAGTTTTTCCAAGAACCATTTTCTGAAGAGGAAGAAGAGAGGAAAGATTAATTTTTGCTATTTTTTCTCAGAAATACAGGCATCCTTGAGACGTTGTTGCCTACATTTTCATAGCCCTTTGAATCCCTCTTAAATGTGCTGTCAAATCACCTCATTCTGGACTATTTACCAATAATGACAGAGTTGGGTCTTAAACTGAATGGGACACAGTGAAAACTGGGTCTTAAACTGAATGGGACACAGTGAAGGGTGTATTTAAGCAGCAGGGTATTTAATCTACTGCAGTACTGGGGTCTATGTAAATAATCCAGTTCTCACTCGTGAGCACTGACATGCCGAAATACATTTCTCAACTCAACTTGTTCACATCTCACACCTTGTTCTAGTGCCAACTTCATCATATAAAGCTTTTATGTCTCTGTTTAGCTCAGCAGAGACAGTCTGGAAGAATTAATCACACTAAAAATTAATTCCAGGAGCTAAGGCAGTATTTTATTACAGGAGTTACACTGTAATATGATAACCTTGTTATCTGCTGGATTAAAGCACTCCCTATGAGCACCTACAGGACCCTCATCCCAGAGTCCTGCTGAAATGCATGGTGCCTTAACTACACAGAGCCCACTGTGGGGCCAGGTTCCCAAGCTGGCTGCAAGAGCAGGCACCGTAGATCGGGAGCCAGAGACAACAATTTGGGTCTGTCTCTCTTGTCCTGCCCCGTGACTTACAGCAGGGCTCAAGGAGTTCAAATCCAGCCCCTGGGGTGCAGGATGAAGCTGAGGATACAGATCAGTAATCACCTCCCTGACCCTATTGTTCCTGGCATGTGGAGAATCCCCCATGAAGCACACCCTGCCAGCCTGCACTCCTAACTCTATGACACGAAAGGTGAAGCAAATGCCCTTCTACTTACATGTACGGTCCTGGAAGCCCCCCCAGGGCATTGAAGCACAGGCAGGTATCCTCTACTATCACAGGTCCCTGAACCTACAGCAAAAGCCCAAGAGATGGAAACATTAGACCTAGAGGAAGGCACTGCCTCCAACCCCATTTTCTTGCTCTATCCTATTCTCATGTTTCCACGATAACAGGAACATCACAAAAATCCACCAGCCACTAAAGTTCTTCACCTCGGAGGCAATCCATACCAGACAGAAACAACTAAACCCATGCTCTCCCCAGGCAGGCCAGAGTGGCTGAAGTGTGGTAGGGGAGATCTCACATGGAGAAAAATGAGCAGAGCTGAACACCCCCTGCCCTCTTGGGGGGCAAGAGTGGTGGGACAAGCAGGGGGAAAGCCTGTGTCCTGGGGGCACACCTGCATTCTCCTCAAGTCTCAGTCCTCACTTGGTTCTTTTAAGACACCCATCCCAGAGACAGCTCTGGAAGGTGATCCATCAGAAGCTTCAGCTGACAGAAAACTCGGCATCCCACAACTGCTGGGGCTGGACTGAAGGAGCTGTCATGTCCTCCTGCTGCTTGAGGGACACAAGGGGCCAGAGGAGCAGCAGCGGGACTGCCTAAACACTGTGTCACCAGTGGGAATTCACCATCACCCAGTGTAGGCCAGAAACGGCTGGGTGATGGGAGCGCAGTGAGGCCAGGCCAGGCCCGGATGCGTCCCTGGCTTTCCTCAGGGCCGGGTCAGAAGCCCCGACGCACCCAGCTGCCTCCCGCCCCGCCGGGGCTAGGCTCCCCCGTAGCTCCCCCACCTACACCACCGCTCCGACCGGCGGGAAAGGGGAAGGAGAAAAGGAGCGACCTGCCGGGCGGCTTCGCGGCACTTCTGCACGGAGATCTCGTCCGGCTCCCCCTGGTACTCCGGCACTGGGGACACAGGCAGAGGGCGGGCGGAGAGAGGGGGGCGGGGCGGCGCCGGCCCGCCCCGCCGCGTCCCCCCGGGCCCCGCCGCCAACTTACGGTCAATTTTCTTCGCCACCAGCGTGTAGGGAGAGGAGTCCCCGAGGATCTGCGTGACCTGCGGAGGGAAAAGGGAGGGAAACCCGTC
>NW_008794624.1:1124021-1127950 GCF_000699145.1 Aptenodytes forsteri | reverse complement strand
CCCCCGCCACGGGCCACCCCCGCGCTCCCTCCGTGCCTCCTCACCGCCTCAGGCCCCGCGGCCGCTGGTCCCCGCCGGCTGAGGTCCGGCCTACAGCGGGCGCCGGCACCTCCAGCGGGGCGGCGGCCTCCTTGTTTACTTCCCGAGAGTTTGGCAGCCGGAGGATCCCTCGCCCTATTTTCCCTGAAGTAGAGTCACACGTAGTTGGGGGAATGGGGTAGTGGAGCGTGCTCCAAGCGCTGCTGCTATTTACTCCCCGACCTCTGGCAAGTCTTTGCGCTTTCCGACACCAGATCTCCTATGCGGAGAGATCGAGTTTCAGCTGTCTGAGGGTAGATGCAGGGCCAGCTGGCGGCTGTAGCAAGAACATTAGTGGGGAGAGCTGGACTTGGGAGTCAAGAGATGGTCCCCGCTCCCACTATGGAGCCCTAGAGGAATGTGTCAGTGCTCCCCAGCCAAAGGGTAGCAGGGAGCAGCGCCCTGTGAAGCAGCAGAGTCCTGGGAGCTCTCCTACCACAATACTGAGCCCTCCACCTCAGACCCAGCCTCCCCAGAAGCTCCTGTTTTCCAAGTAGACTCCCCAGGGGGGGACTTCTTCCGCTCTGATCTGGCCAGCTTCCTGAGCTGGGACTGGGGAGGCCTCTCCCCACCTGCATCAGAGCTGCAGACATCCGTCCCTGCAGTGCCCATGCCCTCGGGCGTGGGGACCCCAGGGTCTTGCCACATGGGTCACACTAGCAAGCCTGGGAAGAGGAACCAGCCCTGCAGCAGGAACGCACAACTCCAGCCAAAACATGCCGTTCCCTGTAAAAAAAGCAATCATGTGGAAAACAGCAGCTAATGAAGAGGTCTGTCTTCTGCACAAAGAGGGAATGAATAAAACAGACCCAACGCTTGGGTGAAGGAATTGTTTTTGTTGTAAAATCTCCTCCATAACATCTCCGAGGTGAAAACCAACCCCAAAGCATGCAGACGCTGCTGGAAACAACAACCTTTTCCACTCACTACAGTTCTCCCTGCCACCAGTCCAGGGTGGGATGGCACAGGCTGCAATATAAAGACCATGGTATCTCAAAGGAACATAAGGAAGACTGCTCTATAACGTACCTGAGGCCAGACATTGTAATGGGCTTTTCAGCCTTGGGGGGGGGTTTCTATAAAACTTGCTCAGTAAATTCTATTACTGTGAAGTTACTGACCAGGACTGTTGATTTGCTGCTGCTGGTGCCTCTCACGGCTAGAGCTGGTCCCTTGCTCACAACAACCCCAGCATTCAGTGACTTGAATCCAAAACTGATCACCACCTAATCCTGGCAACCCAGGGAAGCACGTTGAAGGCTTTGGCCATGGCAGCTTTCCCCACCCTGCATCTCAAGTACAATTGTTTGCACCCCAACCTCCTGGGAGATGTTGCAAAAGCACTCTGGCAGCGCTGTCGAGGAAAGGCAGCTTTTCCAGGGCAAGAACCTGCTGCCTGTGCTCAGCTGCCTGGGGTGGGCCTGATCCAGTCCCTTTGGTACTAAAGGATGAGTCCGAGGCAGGCACAAGACACGGTCAGGGCCGCTAACCTTGCCACCTCATTTTCCATGGATCTGGGTCAGCTGGAAAAGTGTTTGCGCCTGTCTGAAGCGGTGCACTGCTGGCATGGTGATAACAACAGCACTTCTCAGGGTGGTATGCCAGTGCCTGCACTGAGGAGAGTTCAACGCTACCTGGAAACTCTCCCCAAGGACACACTGCTGAGAGAGACCTGCCAAACCCAGCAAGGTCAGGGCTCAGGAGGGCGTAGCAGCAGCTCACAAATTCAGCAGCTATAAGCTTTAATTTTAATAATACTGTCTGAAGCGGTGCACTGCTGGCATGGTGATAACAACAGCACTTCTCAGGGTGGTATGCCAGTGCCTGCACTGAGGAGAGTTCAACGCTACCTGGAAACTCTCCCCAAGGACACACTGCTGAGAGAGACCTGCCAAACCCAGCAAGGTCAGGGCTCAGGAGGGCGTAGCAGCAGCTCACAAATTCAGCAGCTATAAGCTTTAATACTTTAATAATAAATAATACTTTAATACCTTTAATGCTGTAGGGTTACCATGAAGCCTTCATCCTACCAGCACCCATTTTCCAAGGCCCTCAGCTCAGCTTTAAAGCCAGGCTTTGCCTCTAGCAAGCAACTGCAAAACTAACTTCTCTTGCTCAGACCTGGTGCCAGCAGGGATATGAAGTCCTGACGCGCTGCTGCAGCACCAAGGTCCTTCTGTGGGTGGCAGCACCAAAGGCAGGATGGGGCTGGGAGAGAAAGCCAGAGGCACTGGCAAGACTCTCCAGCAGCAGGAGTAAAGCCTGCCCTAGCAGGCAGGCCAGAGCAGGCACAGCACAGCCATTACACAGGCTCGCAGCACCGTTAACTCACTTTCCAGCTGGCAGGAAAAAGTACCCGATAACTCAGCAAGACCTGCAGCCCCCCTGAAGACAGACACAGTCCCTCTTCATCCACCCTCTTGTTCCCTTGCAGGTGAAGAGTAGCCAAAGGCATAGGCAGATGATTTTTGTCCCTTCCACTGGGTGCATGATCTTAAAACCAGGCTACACTTCAGGAGGAAAAACCCAGCTTGGCTTTCTGGTTCCCACCTGGAGAGACCAGGGCCCACAGAGGGGAAAAGCCCTATTTATATTCCAGCTGGGCAGGTGGAGCTTGTAATCACATCCGACCCTCCAGCCTGCTGTGCTCACTTTTAATCCCCTTCTCTGCATGAGGCAGCACCACCACTCAGGTGGAAACTGGGTACAAGGTCCTGGGGACAGGTTCAAAAGAGGAAGCTGGGACATGGCACTGGGAATTCTCTGGGGCACCGTTTCCCCTCTCCAACATTACTTCAGACACACACTAAGCAGGACAATGCTTCTCTCATCAGAAAAGAGACAGCAGAAAGAGAACCAGGAGAGCCTGATCTCAGCTCAGTTAAAGTTCCAGGCTCAGGGCTGGAAGGAACGAGGGTCCCAAAAATAAAGGGCAGACAGAAATGCCACCGACACCTGAGACCAAGGTTGGAGACAGCCAAAACACAGCAGTCCCACCCATAGATGGAGGAGCTCAGCTCCTGTTTAGTCCAGCGCAGGGGCCCCTACACCTCCCCAAGCACCCCAGCACATCTGTCTGGGAACAACCCCCACCCCACCAGATCACAGGGATGCAAAATGGGCTGGCATTCAGGACCACAACCACCACATCAAGGTGAAGGGCTCTGAATATGAAATGGGCTTGTTCACCCTGGACTGGTTTCAGGAGAGTTACCATCCTCCTGCCGTGTCTTTTATATCATTGGGCTAACCAAAAGCCAGAAGCGTGCATAAAGAAAACACTGAACAGCCCTTTCCTACAGACTCACGGCAGTGGAGAGCTGTGAATGCCTTCCAGAACACTATGAAGACGTGCAGGAACTCCACATGTACAGTCAAAAATAGGTTTACTGGAATGTCTTTAGTCACAGCTGTAAGCAGCGATACTGAAAACACTGAGCTTGTGCATTCCCATGGCAGGACCAGAAAGTCTTCTGGATTGTAAAACTTAATTATTTCTTTTTTTCTTTTTGAACAAGAGAGAAACACCCTTGCAGTTCTCCACAGAAGGGTCAGCTCCCTGTAACATAATGGTATGTTTCTCTTCAGACATTTCCCCCCTCCTTTGCTCCGATGAAAGGACAGAGTCCCCTGTGCCCTCCACAACAGGCAGTGGGGAACTGTTCAAACGGTATTATTATTAATATTACAACTCAACCATATATACAGATAAACTGTAGTGGCAAGTAGCCAGCTCCAAACCAGAGACCCAGAATTCCACAAAACAGGCGGTTTGGGAACTGAACCTTGTTATAAAAAAAGTCTGACAGCAGGTACTCGACCAAAAAAAAAAAAAGGGGGGGGAGGGGGCG
>NW_008794624.1:1111436-1123956 GCF_000699145.1 Aptenodytes forsteri | reverse complement strand
TCCGGCAGCAGGTACTAGACCAAAAAAAAAAAAAGGGGGGGGAGGTGGTGTCATTTGGCAGTTCTTAAAATGCTCTGTTAGAACTGGCTACTTGCCGCCGCCTCCTCACTCCTTGGAGAAAAACAACTTCAAAGCTATATACAGATATCTCACTTAAATTACACAGCAGTTTGGTTATCCCAGAGCCAGCTCCACTGAAGCCTCCAGCTGCCCCGTCAGGTATGGTACTTCAGGACTATGGGTACTGGAAAACACAAAGAAACAAGCTCTCAGCCACACACCTTTGCGTGCAACATCGATCCCTGCCAGAGATATCCCTCCTGTTTCTGTAGTGATAAACACCAAGCAGCTGCAAGGGAAAGTGTGTTTCCAAGCTCAAGCTAATGCAATCTGCTGCCTGCACACACACTAGACAACACTTCCTGCCACCTTCATCTCCTTCCAGCTTCCCAAAATTAAACCAGATGGGATTTTCCATCAGTCTCTCTCTCTCCAACACTCCCACCCTGCTGCCAGCTCTGCCTCTCCCGCTGCAGGCTGTGTGTCAGCAGGACAACGGGCCGCAAGGGTTTTGCCAAAGTAATGGGAACTGTTACAGAGATGTCCCCGGCCATGGCCAGTGGGAGGAAAATCCTCCAGACCCAGTGGCATGGAAGAGTTTTGCTCCTGTGCTGGGCTGCTTGGATCCCTGGAGCACGTCTTTCTGCAGGCAGAGGGCTGAATTACTACTTCTGCCAGGAAGAAATATGCTCTGGTTGTTATTACCTGTTTAGTAGGAAAAGCAGCAACATCTCTGCTCTGGGGAGCTCCAGAGGGACCAGGAAGGGCAGGGGAAGGGACCAATGGCAAAGCCACAACAGCTACTTGCTGAAAATTAAGCAGCCCGGCAGCTTTGGGGAAAAGCATTTGCTGGGAGCAGACTCATTGCAAAATAGTTGATACATGTGGAGAGGCCTTTGGAAGGCATTGCTCCGGTCTCAAACTCTTCCATCTACTCCCACCAGCCTCAGGATCAGTCGGTGCCAACCCTGGATCAGTACAATGTTGGCAGGGATATGTTGGCTTTCTTTGGCAACGGTCAGTAGGACTTGATTTGAGCCTGTTCTTCTGCATGCATGTTTAAACCTTGCAGAAGAGCAGCATGGAGTGCTCTACAGGCACCATTTATGACTGCTTAAGGCAGAGTGGGGCCCAACGGGAGTGGCTCAGGTGCTTTCCCCCAGGGACAACAGCACCACAGTGTCACTCACGGAGCGGAGTGCCACGAATATTTCAATGCCAGACATGGCTGGGGTGTCCTGGAGCTACTCACCGATGATCACGAGCAGGAGAATAACCGCCACCAGTGCTATGATCGCCTTCATCTGCAAGGGGAGCACAGAGGCATGTTACATGGGGTGCCACGTGTAGCTGCTTCTACCGGAAAGGAGGCCTTTGCCTTCCAGCATCTTTTCAGCTAGAAAGCAGAGCTTCTTCATCCCCTCCCAGGGGAGGGCAGGTAACCGCCCCTCCATAAACCCACCCCTGCCTCTTCCAGTTCTTGCTCACCTTGCAACCTCGCCACCACATCTGTCTCCGAAGCTGCTTGGCTCTGTTGCTAAAAGCTGTTGCATTGTCTGATAAACTTTCTATTGAAGGAAAGAAAAGAGGCGATTCAGCAGCATACACACAGTCAGAGCATCCACTCGTTCCACTAACTCCGCTGAGTTTTAAGCAATAAACTCAGCATTAGGGGAAAAGACCCAACCACAGCGTGATTCACCAAAGCCACAGCAGATTCCAATGTGACGCCCTTCGCTAGAGCACACACAGACCTGCCGAGTCCCACTGAGCCCCCTTTGTACTGGCTGCCCTCTGAGGACAGGAATTCACTCTGCAAGCCAGTAAGCGAGCGGACAGCTGAAGTGCTCAGGGCTGTTGGGAGACAGACCAATCTACCTTAGCTTGAAGGACCAACTAGATCACAGCACCCAGGACCAACTAGATCACAGCACCCAAGCGCCTCCAAACTAACGCCTTTGTGCAGAGCAGCAGAAGGCAAAGGTGGAAAGAGGAGAATGTCAGCAGAAAGTCAGATCTGCAGCCCAAGGCTGGGAAACACGACTATCCAATAAGGATAGAAATACAAGCCCAGAAATGTCTGTCATTAGGCACCTTCTGAACTGAAACCAGGTAACCTGGCCCAGCAATGGGGAAGAGATGTGGGGAAAAAGCCAGCAGAGCTGCATTTAGCATCGCACCTGATTTATCCTGCAGGTCATCCAGCCGCTCGCCTCTTTCAATCACCTTCGTGATGTTCTCCTGCATAACGTCGATAACTTCATCCACCTGGTTCTGGACACTAGAGCGGAGCAAAGGCAGCATGAGGAGCAGAAGCAAGCACCACCAGCTGCATTGTAGCACCAGCCCTTGCTCAGAGTCACCCAGGCTGATGGGGTCCGGTAGCTCACCAACAAAAATCGAAGGGGACAACAGTGGAGGGAGGTTGATGGGATGCCAACAAAGCCAGAGGCACGGCATTGCCTGGGGTGGGTCTCTGGCAATCCCAGGAAGGGTGAGTGAACACAAGGGGCTCAAAGAAAGCACGGGGAAGTCAGCAGAAGCAGGGCACCCTCCGTAACACCTTTAACACACAAATGCAGTAAGAAAAGGCACTAATTGCTGTTGGTGGTCACCTGCAGAAGAGCTCACATCAAAGGGAAAAAAATACAAAACCAGCACCTTATCTTTCCAGATTTCATGGAACCTTGCACTGCACCTTTGCTAAATAACTTGGGGTGAAATCAAAGCAAGGTGCACTCCCCCCTCCGGGAACTGAGTTGCTAAATGAAACCCACTCTGCCAGGGGCATCAAGAGGACAGTAAAGAAATGGCTGATGTGAACTAAACCAACTTATTATAATCCATCTTCTCATAGGTTACGCAACTCTGTGGGTAGTCGCTTCAGTGAACAGTAGCCTAAATCACACCCGCAGGGTTATTATAAATGCATTTATTCACTCCATAAAAAAGCCACATTGGTAAGAGAGAAAAATAATTCTCCTGGTGGAAAAATACTGCTACATTCTGGTTTGTATTTTGGAGCTAATACACTTTAATTTTCCTGGAGATAGAAATAAGAAATTTCTTGGGGCCCTAGGGAAACAATACATTGTTTGAGACATACTGTTCCCAGAAAGTAAATGGCAACAGCAACATCTTGGAGGCAATGCTACACACAGGGCAACAAAACAGAAATAGCTCCAGGCCACTCACTCTGCACAAGTATTAGGCTTGACAACTTAGGTTGCATTGATTAAAAACATTTAAGCACTTCAAACATATCGAAATGCATCCAGCATTTCCCGAATATGCAGCACGAATAGGCCACTTCAGCAGCTCTCCATGTTACCAGGAACATACACCTTCTGTTAACAGTGCACCACTGGTGTTCCCAAAGGGAAGAAGGGTTGCCACCGCCTCATCATTTGCACCTGCTTAGCACACACACTCTCCTGCTCCCCAAATTGTCCAGTCACAACATCTTCCTCTTTGGACCCTTGCAAAACCCTCTCCTCCCCACTGCCATCTCACAGATGCAGACGTTCAAAGAAGTTATTTGCCAAATCAGTTTTTACAGCAGCACCAGACCCAACTCCACCACTTAGAGAGCCACCATCCAGCACCTAAGCTCAGAGCACTTGATACAATGAGGACAGCATATCCTCCACCATGGCTCAGGAAGCCGGGGCCAAGGGAGACCCAGAGCAACTTGTCCAAGGCCAGTCAACAGGGCACTGCAGAACCAGAAATAGGGCCCCATCCTAGCCACCATGCCTCTAATTAGAGACATAGGTTCACATTGACCTATTTCTCCTGTCTCCCTACCAGCTACGTGCCTCTTACCGAGCAGACACTTGCGCCGAGACGCACACATGAGGAGCAGCTGCAACAAGCAATAGTGGTCACAATGGAAAAGCACATGCCTTGCTCACATTTACTTACCGTTCCAAAAACGGGCAAGGAAAGTCATTAAAAGCAAAGGCTTTTTTCTCCCAAAAAAGCTCTAGAAAGAGTTCCAGATCTTTGAATACGAAGGGGCTTCTCATCTTGGTATTTCAGGTTGGGCTCTGTAGCACCACTGTATTGCTGCTTCCAGAGCTGGAACAGCCAGGCAACCCCTCAGAAGCCAATTTCTGACTCAACAGGCCTCATACGGCACATGCTGGACTCCAGCAGTGCACGTAAAAAACTTGCTTTATTTAGGATACCACAAGAAAGGAACCTGCCTCCCCTGTGCTGCATCGCAGAGTCCGTGGGAGCAGCATCTCTCTGCACCCACCTACACCGTGCGGTGGCAGCTCCTGCCTCCCACATCAACGGCAGCTGCCTGCTAGGAGTTTCTTGTCTGGAGGGGAAAGGCATAGATAATTCTCAAAATGCCCCTCAGCAGGAACCTGCCCCATGCCCATGAGCCTGTTCTGATCCACCATTTGTTTTACAAGGTACGAGGCGAGTGGCAGAGCTGCCACCATTGGGAAAGCGCAGAAGGTGGCACTGAGGATGCAGGCAAATGCTGCCTGGGAAACACGTGGTGGTACCCTGTGGAGCAAAGTGTCCACCCCACGCGGGACATGCGCAGCCCCGTGGCCCTTCCTTGGGGCAGCAGGTGTGGACATGAGGAAGAGGAATGCTCTGCGAGGGGGTTTCCTTACCTTGGCACAATGGACAAGTCCCAGCTCAGAGCCACCAGCAACGCTCCTATAGCTTGGGGCGAGAGAAACATCTGCTATCCCAGATGAGTCAACTTGGCAAAAACTCTAAGACTTAAACATCAGTTTCACAGGCAGAAGACTACATTTGCAGTACGTAAATGTTTCTAAAATCATTTACTGGCTTCAAAATAAAGAGATTTCCTCCCACAACAGAGTTGTAACCGAGTTACCTTGGTACAACTAACAAGCAGGAGCATGCAAGGTTACAATGCATCTAGGAACGTGCAGCACAATGCAATGCCACCTGTATCCCCGCCAGCACAGGTCAGAGCCTGGAGAGATGCTGCTGCAGTCCCAGAGCACCCCGAAGTGTTTGAGGCAGAGTGGGCAGGTATGTAACTTCAAGCTGCTCTGCTGTGTAGCAGCATTTGGGAGATGCCTATGGAGCACAGGCCCCCACTGCCCAAGTTGCATCTTGGCATCCCACCTCTTTTCACTTGAGCTGCTGGCAAAACGCTGCATGCCTTTGCTACCTGCCCATAACCTGGGCATGCTGTTAGCCATCCCCCCCCCAAGAGAACAAAACATTTCACAGATGGAGAACAGAGGCACAGAGAAATCAAGGCTTAAACTCTTGCAAATGTTGAGGTGTTTAACTCCCATGGAACACAGACACATCTGAGCACCCCGATACCTTTTGGTATCTAATTTAAAAAAGACCCCGGAAAAAAAAAAAAAACAGGAAGGAAAAGACCGAGCCAGGGAATGTAACTTTGAACTTCACACAGTGCCTTAACCAGACCTTAAGCCAGTCCTTGCTTTCTGCTCTCTCCCACCCATCACTGCTGCAAGAGATGCCTCTTCAGGAGGGGGCTGAAAGATGCCTAGCCTATGCATTAGCCTTGCAGTTTCAGAGCAAATTCAACAATTCCCACTAGTTTGGCATGCTTGAGGTTGGAAACTCAAGTTGCATCAAGAAGAAAATATTTTCTTATTTTATTTGGCAAGAGAGAATGAATCCTCTAATACGAAGTGTATTTCCTGTTGGGGAGCTATTGGCTTTTGACACATACATTTCATGTGCTTCACTCCTGCCAGATTTCCAAGAGAAAAAGTAGAATAAATACCTGCCAGGAAAGGGAGCAAGACAAAAGCATAAAATATGTCTCCCACGACCCTTCTTCATACTAATTACTGCAAATATGATGCTTTTAACAAGGAAAGCAAGTGCACGCCATCAAAGCAGCAACATGGGACCCACTGGCGCTTAGCTTGGTTTAGACTCCTCTTTCTTGTGCTTTGCCTGGTCCAGAGTGGGAGGAATAAGCCTTTCCATTTTGGCCGCAATAGGTTAGCTACTGAAAAACTCCCTGGACTGGTCACGGTGTTGGGCTAACAACAGTGATGCATTCTTCAGACACCATAAACAGGCCATGCACGCAACATGGGATGTGCTGCTCAAGGCTGCTTCTTGTCTCCAAGCTGGCTGTTTACAGCCATTTCACACACTTCTATTTTCCACCCCAGTGATATTAATAGTGCTGTCTATTTTGGTGCAAATTACACTAACACCCCTCTGCCAGCCAGCATGACACACTTCTATTTTCCACCCCAGTGATATTAATAGTGCTGTCTATTTTGGTGCAAATTACACTCAAACACCCCTCATTGTGGCAGTAACCCAGGGAAGAGAGAACAGGACAGAGAGCCAAGCTGGACGGATGGTGCAAAGGCAGGAGATGAGCGCAGCACAGCGCTCCCCGAGGCATGGCTCTCTGCAGAGGGGCTGCCCAGCAGACATCTCTGCTGTACTCAACAACAGGGTATCAGTGCTGAACTGTGCCACAAATCCCTAAGTTGCTGCTTCATCACAACAGCGAGGAAGACAGCAGTCTATACCGCCCTGAAGCCTTTCAGTACTTGAAAGGATTCTACCCAACAATGATGCCTGACAATATGGTCTTGGTATCACCTTCAAATGAAAGCCTGGAATACAGATGGGGTCCACTGCACATCCAGCCATCTGCAATGAACAGCCAGGCCCTGGGAAGCTGCTGTCAACTGTTGCCTTCAAAACATTCCCCAAACCCTCCCCCTCCTCAGGACGTAATCTGGGGCTTGCAGCCAGACAGAGCCACTGGGGCCGGGGATGTCGGCCACCCCCAGCAGAGTAATGGAGGAATCGCAGGGACCAAGACCTGGCTCCTGGGGAGCCACAGCAGTGTGCTGAGCCTCATCGCCAGCACAAGCAGGAACCTGAATCCAGCAGCACAGTTGCCTGAAAGCAGAAACATCAGCAGTGAAGGAAGTCAAGCAGTGCAGAAAAGGGGGGGATTTTGGTAACGTTTTTGAAAAGATGACTTGTGATGAGAGGCTCCTATTCTAAATAAAAGAAACCCAGGTGGAAGATGAACGTCCCACCTGCCCCCGAAAAGGCACTAAGAGCTCTCACAACACACATTCAGGACTTCTCACAAAGCCTGGAAGCAAAGGCAGGGAAGAGAGATCAGCTCTCCCTTACCTGTTCTTTGTAACTTTGGGGAACAGGATAAAAGCCTTTTAAAAGCTATCTTTCAGCTCCAGCCCACCCCAGGGACAGGGAGGTCTCAGAGGGAGCCTAAGGGACCCCATGTGGCCACTTAATTACTGGGGGAGCATCCACCCCAACCGAGCAGCTGTTGGGACAACAGAGCCTGAACTTCCAGACCTATCAGGACAAAACACAGTGTGGAGGGGACTGTGACGCTTCCTCCTGCCACTATTGCTGGCTCTAACTCATCTCTTTCCCCTACGAGGTTTGCAGCGTTCCCCACCACCTCTTTCTGCAGCTGAGCCAGCCTCGAGGGTCTCTGCTGCCAAGCTCTCCACCCTGACCCAAGCCCCTTCACTGCCAAGGACAACTAGGAATAGTTTCCAGTCTTGCCCCTCACATTCAACATGTTCCGCACCTTTGCTCCCATGATCCCATCACTTTTTCCTCTACCCAATCCTCTGTCCAGTTTCCTTCTACGCCTATCTTCACACATCGTTCCTCCAGCCCCGTACAGCTACAGTCTCTCTAGCTTTGCCCAGCTATGCCTCAGCTCTCCAAATGCACAAATTCCTCCTTAAAATGTCTTTTCCTTACAGTGTTTCAGCAGCAACCCAACCCTCCTTTTCCTCCTCTGTTGAAACAAGAACGGACTGCGTCATTACGAGACCAGGCACCAATCCATCTAGCACAAGGGCTGGTCTGATCAGAAACTTAATAAGCTCCACAACAAGAAGTGACAACTGCACCCTGTAAGTGCTTATTAAACAAAGCAATCAACATTGATGAGAGTAGAAAATAGATACTATTTTATAATAGATGCTCTAGATACTAGATAGATGTAGCCACTTGCTACCCCAAGGGACATATCCCATACCAGGCCTACTAGACAATCTCTGGCAATGGGCAAGCCTCACATGTTTTGGGCATTAGTCACATCACACCTATGAACCCACAAGTTCCTGGGTGAATTCTTTCATTATTCTTCTCCTTCACAGCCGCTGTGCTATCCTCTACCTCCTGAAAATACATTCTTCCCTGCCACCTGAAGACTCCCACAACCCCTCTACCTAAGCCCCCGCTCCCTCCTGCCTGGCCAAGACAGCGAGAAGAGAAGAGCTCCCATTTTCCCCCACCATGCAGGGAAGGCAGTAGACACTGTAATTCCTTTCCAGCAGAGGATGAAGGGGTAAACATCACCCTCTCTCCATCTTTTTATGGGGGCAAGACCCCACCCTAACCCCCCGCTCCCTCCTGCCTGGAGCGAGAAGCGAGAAGAGAAGAGCTCCCATTTTCCCCCACCATGCAGGGTAGACACTGTTACATTCTTCCCTGCCACCTGAAGACTCCCACAACCCCTCTACCTAAGCCCCCGCTCCCTCCTGCCTGGCCAAGACAGCGAGAAGAGAAGAGCTCCCATTTTCCCCCACCATGCAGGGAAGGCAGTAGACACTGTAATTCCTTTCCAGCAGAGGATGAAGGGGTAAACATCACCCTCTCTCCATCTTTTTATGGGGGCAAGACCCCACTCAAAACCAATTCTCATCCTTCTCATTCACTCCAGGCCAGTGTGGCACTGCCCTAGAAGGGAGGCTTTATCCACACTGGCTTACTGTAAGGACCAGTGCGCCTCTACCAGCAGCACCCTCGCACCCCAGAGGGAGCAGAAACCCCCTGAAAACTCAGGGCGCAGTGACTGACCCACTGCCTCTTGTGTAACTCAAGTGCACTTTGCCCCTCAAGGTAATGTGGCAAGCAGGCACACAAGCAAGCACTGCCTAACACTGACGTTGGCAATGAGTCATCTCAGAGCTGCACTGGCTTCTTCCTGGCATGAAAAAAAATCCCTAATGAAGAGCAACTCTCAGGCTGCACACAAGAAGACCCAGTCTGTTGACGCGTGAGCGGGCACACAAGCAAGCACTGCCTAACACTGACGTTGGCAATGAGTCATCTCAGAGCTGCACTGGCTTCTTCCTGGCATGAAAAAAAATCCCTAATGAAGAGCAACACTCAGGCTGCACACAAGAAGACCCAGTCTGATTGACGCGTGGGCATCAGTCCCCGCACAGATCTCTGTTCTGGCTCCGTGGAGGTCGGCAAAGGAAACAGCACAAAGCAAACCTGGGATCTGGGAATAACCCTTTCCACTAAGTACCACCATCGCATCCCTCATAGGAAAGGACAGGGCAAACTGGAGCCCAGAACAAGCATCATGCAGGAAATGACTCGATGGGAGAAGATCCAGAGTGTTCACTCCTTCCTTCTTGCCCTAATACAGTCAATAACCCTCCTCCAGCTGTAATGGTTTCCTGTTTGTCCAGCTGCTTTGACCCACTGAGTCACTGCTCATCTCCAGGTCACCTGTATCAGGTTTTTAATCTGGAGAAGAAGAGGCCAGAGGACCAGCTGCTGCCCAAAACACATGGCCCTGGTGTGCTCCTGACCACTTGCTTTCTTGAAACATTGAGGAGCAAATTACAGGATGAAGGAAAAAAGCAATGAAACAATAAAAAAAAAGTGCTAGTGAAGGTTAAAATTCAGGATTAATGCTCTAGAAAAAAAGCCTCATAAAAGCATGGAACAGGTCATCACCAGAATACAGCATGGGCTTTAGAAACTCCACTAAGCTACTGTGATACAATCCTATCCCTTCACCTCTGTCAATACACAATTTCTTGATAACTTGAATCAAATTTGAGATTTCTCTTAGCTGTGGACACATAGGGTAGAAAACGTCAATTAGAAGAAAGCAAGCACAAGCCACGTTCATATTCAGAACTACACAGAAATACTCCGGTAAGACAGCAGCAGGTGCTCGCAGTGCCAGAATAAAATATTATCTGTGTGACACTGAGGAACAACAACTTACTGCCTGATCTTGTCATTCCTGGGTCCAAATCTTGGTCCAGAAGGCCCTCTCCTGCAGGCAGAAAAGAGCAATCAGGATGGAAGATACAACAAAAACAGGTATTTAAACCAAAGACTCAAAGACACAACCAGTGCCTTGTGGATGGAGGATTATTCTCACGCCTCCCACCAGTCCCTCCCATGTCTTAGGATATGTGGGACATCCCACCCTTATACAGGTCACACCTGTTAAGTCTTAATTCACGCTCGGTGCCAAGGCTCTGGGAGATCATCTCAAAGGAATCAAAGGTTTTGATTCCCAAGCCCCCACCTATGTGGTAGGGAGCAGCTTTTGGTATTTGACACCTCCAGTCTCAGAGATGTAGGCAGTTAAGATATCGCATTCCCTACAGCAGCCGTTCAGAAACTCACAAGAAAAAGTCTTCCTCTTCATCTGAATCTTCCTCCAACAGGTTCCTCTACAAACACAGAAAAAAAACAAACCACCTGGTCAATAAGCAACCACCATTTCACGCACACATTTCCAGACCTTAGGATGCAGTCAGCATCCTCCGAATGCAGGTTATGCGCAAGCCCTCCTTTGGAGGGCATCAATGGTACTTTTCAGGTGTCTGGAGTTGTGCTGTTTCTCTCTGCTTGTGATCAGGGGTTGAGCTGGATGTCTCTGTGCCGCTCTTATCACCTTGGCAGTGTTTGCTAGCTCTGTACAGCACAGACTGATGCACAGCTCTGCAGCTCTGACTTGGGACCACTTGCACCTCTGCCACTGAGCCAAACTGGATTTGCGTCACTGGCCAGTTGCCTGCACAGGTTCAGATCCCAATTCTAGGGATCAGTGCAACTCCCTACGATGCAGAAGCAACCATTATGTCAGCACGCTGAGCCCTGCCTTGGAAAGCAGCAGGCAGAGCCCCTGCGCAGGCCAGCTGTGGAAGGAAGGCCCTCTTTTGCTCAAGGGACGATCCCCAGCGCTGCACTCTGTCAAAAGCAGCTGCTCAAAAAACGCCAGCATCACCTACAGCCACCCTGGGGTATCCCATCCACGTGGGAAGTCAGATCCACTCCCAGTTTGGAGGACATGGTTTCTCCAGCCATCTGATGGCAGCAGGTATAAGAAGGACGACTGCAAGGAAATACGCTGGGGTCCCTGCACAGCACGTCCGGAGAGGTCGGCCCCTCCAAACCCCCAACTCAGGCAAAGGCTATGGCCGAGCTGGAAGGCAGAGCGGTCTGGTAGCTCCTCTGCTTCGTGCCAAAGGGCTCCTCCTGGGCTCAGATTTGATGTTCCGCTACACCCCATCAGACAATCCAATGGCTGATTTTTAAGAGTAAGCCCACAATCCCACTTAAGCCTGAAAGTTTCGGACAAAGACGTTATTAGAGTTCATTTCTCATATAAGGGCAGCACGAATTTTCCAATCGAGCTGAGGTCTCCTGGTGACATCTGCTTAGGGTCAAAAATAATCAAGAGGGGGAAATGGCATGCTAAACGTGTGGGCCTAGGAACACATCGGATAGTCCTTACGGTACCAACAGTTGCTGCTTTCCCCGTGCATAAATTCGGGCTCCCACTTGCAAGCGCAGTGCTCTTATTTTGAAGCTTACCTACATTTCCATCCTCGTCACATTTGCTCAATCAACTTAAGCAACCCGCAAGACCATACAATAGTTTCAGCCATTGCCTCCCTCAAGGGATGAGCGAACTGCTTTTGGTAACACGGGATCCTCGTCTCACTGACAGCTATCGTGAGCTGCAGCAACATCTTAGACTATAGTCTAAACTCAGTTTTAGCACAGTATGACCCCAGGACAAACACATCAGGTTAAATCCACTTTGTCTAAAACAGGCAACCGCACCACTCTGACCCGCATTCAAAGCCTGAAACGTCAGGGGACCTTGGCAACAGGAGAAAAATTCAGCTGTAAAGCACAGGGTAACTTCACACGAGTCCTTCAGCCAGCTACGTGGGAAGGAGAGCCGCGATGTGCCCAGGCCAAGCTCTGCGGAGAGGCAGGAGACAGGAGCACACTGGGATCTCATGGCCATAGACGCAGCCTAAAGGAACTGAAACAGGTTCTCGAAACAGCCGTATCTCCTAATGGGGTTTGTTTTAAAACACACAGATGCGGTTTGCTGCACAGACAGTCCCCTCACTAGCTAAATGTCGCTATCAACAGCGATACAGCTTCTGGGCCCCGCGGCTGAAGGCTACGGCGGCAAGAGCCCCTTCTGCAAAGGGAGCTGTAACTTACCTTGCACCGGCCCGGCGGCTAACGGCACGGGGAGATGCTGGGAGCCTTGGGGTCCCACTGGGGGCCTTGGGGTCCCACCTGCCTGTCATGGGCACCTACCCCAGGCACCCCTACGTAAGTAACAGCCTGTTACGGCACCGTTACAGCCACCGGAGGGACAGGCTGGTCCCCC
>NW_008794624.1:1111051-1111306 GCF_000699145.1 Aptenodytes forsteri | reverse complement strand
CACAGAAAAAGTCACCAACTTTTTGCTGCACCGTTACAGCCACCGGAGGGACAGGCTGGTCCCCCGCCCCGCCGGCACTCACCCGCTCGCTCTTCACCGAGCCCGTCACCTCGTCGTCGTTCAGGTGCCGCTTGAATTTCGGAGGCATGGTCTCTACCTGCGGGAAGGGCGGCTTCGTGCCCGGGAGGAGAAGCCTGGAGGGGAAGCGCAGGGAACGGCCGGGTTAGCTGCCCGGCCGGCGCCCGAACGGCGCGT
>NW_008794624.1:1108448-1110129 GCF_000699145.1 Aptenodytes forsteri | reverse complement strand
GCTGTGCCTGGCGTGCGGTGGAGCGGAGGCGCCGAGGGCACGGACGGCACGGGGCCATGGTGGGGGCCTGGCTGCTGCTCTGGGGGGGCCTGGCCCTGGGCTGCCGGGGCGAGACGGCCTTTCTCCGGCGTGCCGATGACAGCACTGGGCGTTGCACCTACTCCTTCACGGTGGCCAGCCCTGTCGAGGCCACCTGCCCCGATGCCGGCCGCGTGCCGGAGCTGCGGGCCGAGCTGGCCGCCCTTGCCGCCCGCCTAAGTCGGCTGGAGAGCCGGGAGCGGGGCAGAGGGGGCTCGGGGCCACGAGGAGGTGAGGCAGGGGGGGCACGGGACCCCCAGCAAGCAGCCCTGGCCACTCGCCTGGAGGCCGCCTACAGCGAGCTGCTGCAGGCCAAGTCCCGGCTGGAGGAGGAGAAGGGGCGGTTGGAGCGGGAGAAAGAGGAGCTGGGGAGGAGGCTGGAGAGCAGTGCCCAGGAGATCACCCGGCTGCGGGCCACCCGCTGCCCCCCTGGCGGAGAGGGGCCCAGCCGCGACGCCCTGCGTGTCCCCGGCAAAGGTAAGTGCTGGGGCCAGGAACCCCTGTGCATCCCTGCCACCAACTCCCCGCCAGTGCCTCTCCCCTGGGCACTGGTCAAGTCCCTTCGCTGCCCCCCATGCTGTGCACCCACTGCTGCCCCCCGCTCTTGGGGACCCTGGCGGGGCACTCACCTGCTGCAGGGCTCAGCCGTACCGGGGGGTCACAGCCCATTGCACCAATCACCCTCTCCATCCCTAAATCAGGGCTGGCAGCTGGAGCCCTCCTCATTGCATCATCCGCCTCACAGCAGAGGGGGGACGCAGGTGACCGCTTTAATCTGGAGGGATTATGAGTTTCCCCCAAGGACCATTAAACCCCTCACCTGGAGGGCAACAGCATCAGCAGCTGTGGAGCAGGGTCCCCATCAGCGGGTCACAGATGTGCGCCGCTGCAGCAGAAGGGGGGCACTGGGCTCCCGACCGAGGCGTTGGTGTTTGGGGGGGCAATGGTCCAGCATGGAGCCCTCCAAGGGCAGTGAGGGCAGGCACGGCGGTGAGGGGGGCTGGCTCAGCCCCTGCTCACCCTGCGCCTGGCCCCGCCGCAGCCCCCCGCTGGGACCCGCAGCCCCTCGCCTACCAGGAGCTGCAGTCGGAGAGGACGGAGGTTCCTGTGTCCCGGCTGCTGGAGGAGACTGCGCTTGGCCGCCCGGGGAGCGAGGACTCGGGTACTGCCACCGGCACGGCCGGCCAGCCCCATGCTCTGCTGCTCACAAATACCACTTGGCCCTCCCAAGGGGCTCGCCGGGCGCCGCCGCCGAGCAGTAACCCCTTTCTCTCTCCCCTCCTGTCCCCGAGCAGGCTGTGGCGAGCTGGTGTGGGTGGGGAAGCCTGTCGTCTTCGGCCGGGCAGAGTCCATCGCCGGCAAGTACGGCGTGTGGATGAAGGACCCCGAGCCCGTGCCCCCCTTCACGCGGGAGACCACCTGGCGTGTGGACGCGGTGGGCACGGAGGTCCGTCAGCTCTTCCAGTACGAGGCAGCCGAGCAGCTGGCCCGGGGCTACCCCGCCAAGGTGCACTTCCTGCCGCGGCCCCTGGAGAGCACGGGGGCTGTCGTCTACCATGGCGGGCTCTTCTTCCAGCCCCGCCGCTCCCGCACCGTGGCCCGC
>NW_008794624.1:1106205-1107650 GCF_000699145.1 Aptenodytes forsteri | reverse complement strand
GCCCCCGCCGCTCCCACAGCGTGGCCCGCTATGACCTGCGGGGAGAGGCTGTCACGGCTGAGAGGGAGATCCCCGGCGCCGGTTACCACGGGCAGTACCCCTACTCCTGGGGAGGCTACACCGACATTGACCTGGCGGTGGACGAGACAGGGCTCTGGGTGATCTACAGCACTGAGAAGGCCAGGGGGGCGATTGTCCTCTCCAAGCTGGACCCTGAGACACTGGAGATCCGGCGGACCTGGGAGACCAACATCCGCAAGCGGGGGGTGGCCAACTCCTTCGTCATCTGTGGCACCCTCTACACCGTCAGCAGCTACTCAGCGCCCAATGCTACCATCAACTTCGCCTACGACACGGCCACCGGCACCAGCCGGGCCCTCAGCATCCCCTTCGAGAACCGCTTCCGCTACCTCAGCATGGTGGACTACAACCCTGCTGAGCGGCAGCTCTTCGCCTGGGACAGCTTCAACATGGTCACCTACCCCATCCGCCTGTCCCGGCCGTGAACTGGGGCCAGGGACGCGCTGGCTCAGCTCCCACAACCCCTGCACGCACCTCAGCACCCCGCTTTGCTCCCCAGCTCCCCCCCGCACAGCCGGGAGCGCCGGCTCAGACAGCTCTGGGCGATGGTGGGGGCCACATGCTGACCAGCCATGCCGTGATGGGGCTACCAACATGCCCGCTGGCATCTCTGACAACATCCCGTCATGCTTGAGTGCAGTGGAGGGAAATTAAGTGTTTCTCCAGAGCCTGGTCGAGCCAGCAAAATGCCTCTCCCTGGCCTCTGTGGGTTTTGGATGGGCCACAGCGGTACTCAGCCCTGAGCCGCTCTAGCATCCTCCAGGAGCTCCCAGCCCAGCCACCCCAAATTTGGAGCAAGGAGGGCTCAGGTGCAGTGAAGGCTGGGCAGGGCAGGCAGTGGAGGTGGGGAGAGGCTGCCTGGGAGGGTCCCACCTAAAAATAAATGTTTTCCCTGGTTGCAAGCAACGATCCCCTCTGCGGGGCTGGGGTTCATGTTTCCAGGCTCCGGCTGAGCACGAGCACCACTGCTGTCCCCCAGACCCACCCCCATCAACAGCAGTTTTGGGGAGGCCTCCCCAGCTCAGGCCAGCCTCACTGAGGAGAGCAGTGTTTGCCCGCCAACAGCAGCCCCACAGAGCCAAGCTCCCCTGCTGAAAGCCCGCAAGCCCCACTGCATCCCATGCTGACAATGCCTGGGGGCATCCCAGAGCTCAGCCGCCTCCAAAAATCATCCAGCAAGATGAAAAGCAGCGAGGAATATGGACACTCATTGCACAAGCCTTGTTTTATTGGGGGGGAAAAAAAAAGCCAAGAGAGCAGTGGTGAGGAGTGCTGGCAGAGCATCCCGAAGCCGAGTGGCCCCTTGGCGCGCCCAGCCCCTCTCAGCCACGTGCTTCGGCTTTACAGCCATGCCTGGCCACCGC
>NW_008794624.1:1105889-1106108 GCF_000699145.1 Aptenodytes forsteri | reverse complement strand
GAGCGGGGTTTGCCCCCCAACAGCAGCCCCACAGAGCCAAGCTCCCCTGCTGAAAGCCCGCAAGCCCCACTGCATCCCATGCTGACAATGCCTGGGGGCATCCCAGAGCTCAGCCGCCTCCAAAAATCATCCAGCAAGATGAAAAGCAGCGAGGAATATGGACACTCATTGCACAAGCCTTGTTATTGGGGGGGGGAAAAAAAAAGCCAAGAGAGCAGA
>NW_008794624.1:1094672-1105763 GCF_000699145.1 Aptenodytes forsteri | reverse complement strand
GCACGCCAGCTACGGCCCCACCTAGCTGGCAGTGCTCCCCACACTGGGCCAAAACACGCCGTTTTAACTATTTATTGTAGAAAGTTTGTAGGAAGCTTTTTCTCCCCCCCGCCCCAGCGTTCGGAGCAGACGGGGCAGCAGCAGCCACATCCCCCGGGGGATGCACAGGGTCCTGGCCCAATAAACGTCATCCACTGCCACTGCCTTGCACCTCGTCTTTCCAAGCCCAGGTTTTCCTGGGGGTTTGGTAGGCTGGAGCCTGGAGAGGGGTGTGAAGCGCTGGTTCCCCCCTCGATGCACTGGCAGGCTGAAGGCGCTCTGGGGGAACATGTAATGCTTTGACCAGGAAAATGCCACATTTGGGAGGCGGCTGCTGGCAGGGCAGACACCAGGAGCACCTTTATTTAGCGTGAAGAAGGGCTGCGACACACCTACAACGTTGAATCGGAATAAAAGTTAAAGCTTCAGCGCTAAACCCTGGAGATTTGCCGAATGGGAAAGATTAATGAGCTCCAGGCAGCGGGGCTGCAGGTTGGGCTGGCCGGTGCCGGGGAGCAGGAGGGATGGGGGGACAGAGGCAGCCCCCCCTTTGCTGCCACAGCGCTGGGGTGTTTGGCTGCTTACTGAGGGCACAGCACTGCTCAGAGATGGGAGGCCGCGGGGATGGGCCCCATCTCAGAACTGACCCTCTTCTAGAAGGGCAGGAGACAAGGGGGTGCCGGCCGCAGGAAGCACATGCTCCTCCATGCTGAGGGCTGCCCCGGTGAGTCCAGTGAGGGGAACTGGGGAAGGGCCTTCCCAGACCACCGGGACGGGCTGGGGAGGGTGTGGGATGGGACGCATCCCACGGGGGACCAACCTGGGGCCGCAGGGTGAGTGGCAGGTGGGACCCCAGCATGTCGAGGCAGGAGGCTGAAAGACCCTTTCTCGCTCCCCAGCAGGGCCGGCGTGGGGCTGGGATGTTCACCGTGAGCCAGCGCAAGCAAAGGTGTCCCTCCAGCCAGCGATGCGCCCACGCAGCCGCCATGGTGCAGCCAGCAGCCCTGCGGCAAGCCTCCGCCACCCCACCAGCCCCTCGCGCCTGTCCCATTTGTGCCGCATTAGGACTCGCACCCCCTCAGCTGCCAGGCCTGGCCCAAGTTGATCGGTGACACATCCCCCTGTCGCCATCAGCCACGCCACCTCCAGGGCCAGGGGCCCTGTGCCATGCCAGAAGCCAGGGGTCCCCCGGGGCTCCTCGCCACACCGGGGCTGCGTCACCTACACCCTGCAGCAGGTCGTGCGCTGCACCCTGGTCCTCATGAGGTGCAGGGTGCCGCAAGCTGTGCCCTGGGGTGGCGCCTTCCCCACCCTCCTGATGGGGGCAGCAGCGACCCCGCCATCAACGGCAGCCCCACGCCCGCCGTCTCAACCCAGAGGAAGAGGAGGCTGGTCTGCACTGAGCTTGGTGCCGTGGTCCTACTGTGAGAGGGCACCCGCTGTGACCGACCATGGCTGCTGGCAATAAATTCACAGTGCATTATGGGCTCTCCTGGCCTCAGAAAACATGGGTGTGTAGCCCTGCCCTGCAGAGCAGCCTTGGCCCCGCAGCATCCCTCTGTCCTGCTGCAAAAACCCACCTGGGACAGGTGGTTTTCTGGGCCCTGGTGCAGATTAACGAGGCAAACACCAGGGCAAGAAGCAGGGCTGTAAAGCTGGGGTGAAGGCAGCTATGGGGGTCACCCAGGAGCAGGCAGGGGGCTGGGAAGCCCCCACTGGGGCTGAGAAGAGGGAGGCAGGCAGCTGGCAGCCCCTGCCTGCACAGCGCTGACCCGACCCAGCCAGGGGCAGCCTGGCAAGCAGCTGCCCGCCCCACACACAGAAAACCTGCCACCGAGGATGGGAAAACAGCATTTCTGTCCCAAAACAGGAGGGGAGGCGAGGCTGGAGCCCTCCTTCGCCCTGCACCTCCTCAGAGGCACAGGTTAAGCCCCAACATGAAAGGGAGGGCTTGTTTAGAGGTCCCTGGGGAGCAGCAGCGCCAAAGGCTTCTCAGTGAGTAGAGACACCCAGGGCAGACGACCCCAGCCCCAGCCATTCCTGCCTTCCCGCTCTCTGCCAGCACCAGGGTCTTTTCAGGCTGGGAAATCCATCAGTTAATTGACTAAAAAAAAACCACAAAAACAAACAAAGACAAGCCAATGTACACAGGATTTCCAGAAAGCTGGGCTGGAGCTGAACAGCGCTGAATACACAGCCTTACTTAACAGGCTTTACAAAACAAGCCCGGAGGGTCCCTCCCCTCCCTCATCCCAGCAAGAAGCCAGCCTGAGCTGAGGGGGGGGTTGCTGGATCTGGCCCCAGTCACATTAACCCTCTTCTGCTCTTGCCCTTGAGAAAAGTTACCGTCTTTTCGCAGACTGAAAATTGTTAAGGGGGGGAAAAAAAAAAAAGTGAATTCTCCAAACAAAATAGTTCCCTAATTTATGGGAGGTTCAGCCCAATTATTTGTCCTAGAAAAGAGATTACACATCAAATCCCACTCAAATTAAAAAAGCAAGATCTATTCCAGCATAAATAGCCAGGAGCAAGTTATCTGGTTAAATGTCAGAAAAATATTCAATGATCCACGGTCAGTGACTGAAAGCTCAAACTGGCCTCAAAGGCAGCTGGGGTGGTTGGGGGCTGTTTTGGGGAGGCATGCATCAAAATCGGGTTATTCGAATGCACTAAACGCTCAAGCATTTGCTTTTAATCAAGTTTCTGCAGAAATATTATCCTTGTTCCACTCAGTGCGAGAAATAGCCAAAAGCTTGGTATCTTCCCACTGCTGACTGTGGGAAATGCGTCTGACTTTTCTAGTGGCTTTGTTGGAGAATTTAAGATTAATCCTTTCAGCAGCATTTCCTTAAAAACAAATAGTCCAGTGAATGATTTCCCATTTTTAGGGGTCCTTCCAAGATGAACCAGAAGATGGCCTGGGCTGGGAAGCCCCCACGGGGGCTGAGAAGAGGGAGGCAGGCGGCTGGCAGCCCCTGCCTGCACAGCGCTGACCCGACCCAGCCAGGGGCAGCCTGGCAAGCAGCTGCCCGCCCCACACACAGAAAACCTGCCACCGAGGATGGGAAAACAGCATTTCTGTCCCAAAACAGGAGGGGAGGCGAGGCTGGAGCCCTCCTTCGCCCTGCACCTCCTCAGAGGCACAGGTTAAGCCCCAACATGAAAGGGAGGGCTTGTTTAGAGGTCCCTGGGGAGCAGCAGCGCCAAAGGCTTCTCAGTGAGTAGAGACACCCAGGGCAGACGACCCCAGCCCCAGCCATTCCTGCCTTCCCGCTCTCTGCCAGCACCAGGGTCTTTTCAGGCTGGGAAATCCATCAGTTAATTGACTAAAAAAAAACCACAAAAACAAACAAAGACAAGCCAATGTACACAGGATTTCCAGAAAGCTGGGCTGGAGCTGAACAGCGCTGAATACACAGCCTTACTTAACAGGCTTTACAAAACAAGCCCGGAGGGTCCCTCCCCTCCCTCATCCCAGCAAGAAGCCAGCCTGAGCTGAGGGGGGGGTTGCTGGATCTGGCCCCAGTCACATTAACCCTCTTCTGCTCTTGCCCTTGAGAAAAGTTACCGTCTTTTCGCAGACTGAAAATTGTTAAGGGGGGGAAAAAAAAAAAGTGAATTCTCCAAACAAAATAGTTCCCTAATTTATGGGAGGTTCAGCCCAATTATTTGTCCTAGAAAAGAGATTACACATCAAATCCCACTCAAATTAAAAAAGCAAGATCTATTCCAGCATAAATAGCCAGGAGCAAGTTATCTGGTTAAATGTCAGAAAAATATTCAATGATCCACGGTCAGTGACTGAAAGCTCAAACTGGCCTCAAAGGCAGCTGGGGTGGTTGGGGGCTGTTTTGGGGAGGCATGCATCAAAATCGGGTTATTCGAATGCACTAAACGCTCAAGCATTTGCTTTTAATCAAGTTTCTGCAGAAATATTATCCTTGTTCCACTCAGTGCGAGAAATAGCCAAAAGCTTGGTATCTTCCCACTGCTGACTGTGGGAAATGCGTCTGACTTTTCTAGTGGCTTTGTTGGAGAATTTAAGATTAATCCTTTCAGCAGCATTTCCTTAAAAACAAATAGTCCAGTGAATGATTTCCCATTTTTAGGGGTCCTTCCAAGATGAACCAGAAGATGGCCTCAAAGCAGGGAAACAGCAGCATAACTCAGTTACCATTGAAACCATCTTGTTTATAGCACATTTAACAGTTCAAACCACTGTGCCTTCCCGCAGTTCCCCTACCTCCATCCCCCTTTCCCTGCGTGTTTGCTGGAGCTGTGCTCATACGGTTCCCGTGGAAAAGGCGATTTACCTGTGGTGTTACCTACTCAGAGGTTACTTCTGCCCATCGCTCCAGTTGTGGATTACAGCACCTTTATCTACTCCATACTGCTGCGGTTTTACCAGAAGCCCCCTAAAAGAACCAACTCCAGCTCCTCTGGTGCCCCCAAACCACTGCTTCCCACCCAGCCAAGCACAAGCGGGTCTGCCTGCTCTGACCCACCACGGGGCTGGCAGCAGCACCCCTGACCAAAGGCAAACCCGCACGACTCCCAGCGGTGCTTGCAGGGCCACCCCGATGCCCGCGGCTGGCTTTCCTTTCTTCACATCCCTTGGAGGTGCAATGCAAGCCCAAGGCAGGAATGGCTTCTCAGAGACCAAACACGAGGTTTCTGATGTTTGTAACGAGCCCAGAGTTCCCTCTGGTGGCCAGCTGACAGCACCAGCCCCAAACTGATCCTGCCTCTTCGTAACCCGGCAGGGCAGGGGGCCCAGGGAGGCAGGGGTGCCTTCACCCCTGCAGCTAAAGGACTGCCAGGGTGCTTAACCTGTCATTCTGCTCAAGGGCACCAGTCAGTAACTGTGTGATTTGATCGTGTGGTAGCGAGTGCGTGTTGCTTGCGGTGAGTCGGGAAGGGAGCGGTTCAGGAGCAGCACAAGAAGGAAGCCTCCCCTTTCCTTGGGAAGGCTCGGGTCGAGGCCCACTCCTGCTCTCCCCTGCAGGGAAACCTTTTGTTTTTAACAGCCCCTTGCTGCGAGGGCGCCTACGCAGCCGGAACCTGTAGTCACCCACTGGCCAAAATGAGAGTAACTGGCAGGGCTCATCCAGGTCTCCTCTGACGAGCGACTCTTCTCTAGGAAAGAAAACGCAAGGCTCCAGCACCGTGCAGCTCACCAACACGCTGGAGATGCGATGTCTCGCAAACGCAACCGGCAGGCTCCTTCCAGAGCTAGATGGAAGCCACGTCCTGCGAGGCCTTCGCTGGAGAACGAGATCAAAAGTGCCGGGGGAAACAGAAATAAGCTGTTTCAAACCTTTTCTCTTTAGAAGTCTGGCTGTAATACACACTCTTCACTCGGCACACGATGTTCAGGTGCTCTCCTTGCATCCTGCAGCACTTTGCTAATCATGAGATTACCCGGATGCTTTATTTAGAGAATACTTTATTAGTTTCTGTAATCAAACCCATGTAAATAAGACCGTACATATTTAATACAGTGCGTTACCCCTGTACAAATGGAAAAAATTAAGTTTAACATTTCTAGACCAATATGGCTGTTAATTTCTGTACAATGCCAACTCACACTACAAGTGGGATACTTTTTTCCGAAGTTGACATCACAGCTAAAGTTTCCAAAAATTCAAATTATATATATATTTATATAAAAAGATAACCAATAGCAATCAACTAGGCATCAATAGCAGCAACAGCCTTTCCAGCTTCTGCAGTCATTTTTACAAAATTATACACATTAGACTTTCAACTCACTCTTCCTTCCAAAAAATGTAAAAAAAAAAATCCCAGAAAAAACCAGCAAATTCTGCTACTGATGTGGTACCTGGTGCTTTTTATTAGCTTTTTCAATCATTGTCTGGAAAAAAACCTCTAGAATAACATTATTAAAAACAGCTCCAGTATAGCACAGTCACTACTACATATCATAAGCAGGTACAGGATATCTTACATTCACAGAAGTATCATACAGTACTGTCCTACAGCTATAATACTAGAGGATACAATTTAAAAGGCATTTATTTGACTTGATTCTACTTTCCAGCACACTGTGGGCAAGGAGGTGGTGCGACGCAGCTCTGATATAAAGAATGCACCTTTTGGATAAAACTCTTTAATCCGATAAGGTTTCTTTTATTCTCGTGGCACAGTTCTAAGTGCTCGTTGCTGTATACAGACATAAGCTGGAAACCGTTTAAAGATCACTCGCATCATATAAAGATAGCTGGACAGAGGTGAACAGAACAAATTTGACTATTGATGCAATGAACCCTTCAACTCCAGAGGTGAACGACTGAGGGGGGAGTGGGTGTAGAGAGCACAGGTGGCCAAGTAGCATTTTCATATGGTGACCTAAAGACAGTATATTGTCATCCAAGAAGCAGCAGCCAGCAAAGCACTGCCTTCAGAGGGCAATTCAACATCATCAGCGTTACTCTTTGTGCTACATTAGGTTAGATGTCCCACGGCAAAGGCAATTTTGCCAGCTATATGAATCCCTCTGTTTACTACAAGATAGAAGCTTCTTAAGTCACTAAAAACTTAACACACATTACTTGGCCCAGCACCATCTTCAGATCTGCATGTTCTCATACTCATGGGTTTATAAAAAGATAAATAGCAGCTGAAGATCAGAGCCTGAAGAAAATAAGAGTATTTGTCTTGTCAGTTAGGAACATGCCTCCCCGACCACCTTCTTCCCCGCCGTTGCTATTTTTCAATTTTTTTCACTTTGGGAAGCATACAGGTGTGTAAGCCAAAACACGCGCACACGTGTAGAACGTGCCCACACCAAAAGCAGCCTTCATGCTGTTAGAGAAGATACAAGCCCAATGAGCCTAGAAGCTCAGTTGGATACGCAGCAGTTTGCATCCGTAACTGCTGATAGCTTCTACGTCCCTTTACGCTGTTCAGAGCCCTGCAGGGAGAGAAGACTGTTGTCTTGTCCTTTGGGCTACAAATTCATGCTGCTGTCATCGCACCCCCCTCCCCTCTTCCCCCACCTCCATGGAAACACAGTCTCTAAGATTTTGTTTCTTCGGTTTTGATTGCCTGAGGTTTGATTGGTCCAGTTCTAACAGGTTTTGTTGCCGCAGCAGGCGCAGGGGTAGGCTTTTCCTCGTTTTTGTCCTGGCAGACTCCTGAAGAGTCAGCAATTGCCTCGGCGGGTTTGCTCCCGTTCTCATCCACTTTCTGCGCTTTGCCTCCTATGGGTTTGCTCTGCTGCTGCTGCTCAGAAAAGAACCTCTGGGTGGACTGAAGCACCTCTGCTCTCTGCTTTGCCTTAGGAAAGGGAGAAAATATGTTTACTGAAGGGAGGGCATAGGAATAAAAGTGACTTCACAAAAATAATTCCTAAATGAAAGAGGAAGGACTGACCGCAGCGGCCAGACTTTCCTAGAAAGGCAGTGTCCATCCAGCTGCTTCCCAGATGTCACCACATCTGGGTGCTTGGCTTCTCAGTCGTAGCTTAACATCATGCCTAGGCTTCCCTTGCTCTTCCTAATCCTCACCCCAGAAAAGAGGATCAAGGACAACAGTTTGAAGCATTATCTAACATCTTTTTATGCCACTCTTATTGCAGAGTTTAAGAAGTATAAACGCTGCCTACAGTAGGCTCAAACTGAAGCGTCACACCTCAGTAGAAGTCAGACATGACCAGAAGGCGTACGTGTCTGCATGCCGCCCGTGCCCTGACACTACCCCAGCTACGCAGGCGCTGTCGGCACCGAGGGCCATGCCAGCTGTCATTTCTCCTGCCGCATGGTCTGGAGTTCTTGAGCGCAGAGGCTGTATGACAGCAGCAGAATCTAGCCTGAGCACGCACATCTTTTCCGCCTGTTGTTCTGGACACAGACTTCAGAGGCTGCAATGGGGATGCAAGTGAACCTCGTTCAAGGCTGCGTTACATGTAAGCTGAAGCCTTATCTGCTTCCCACTCAAAGCGGGCGCTCATTCCAGGAAGCACAAACTACTGCCTGGCTTCCTTCAAATCCCTCCTCTGAATCCTACCGGTAACCTCGACTTGCACCTGTGAAATTCAGCCTTTGTGACTACATGTTTCAGTTAGTTTTACACTGGACCTTTCATTTGTCAGTGAAGCACTGTGCAGATCAGACGCTTCAGACCAAGTACTACGCTTTCCTGCCCAGACTCAGGCAAAGCAGGAGTTGCATTAAGAGTTCAATCTTCTGGAAGCTGCACAATTAAGCCCAATGCAGTCAAATGCCTTTTTTAACATTAAAAAGGCCTATCTTAATACAAGGAACCCCAACTACAATACAGACACTAAGCCTCCATGTACCTCTCTAAGTATTTCATACTTTTTTACAGAAAATGGGGGCGGGGGACACACACAAAACAGCAAAAGCCTGGAACAAGAGGTCTCGGCTTTAATACTGTGTAGTTACTCCAAGTAACTCAACCAGCAATAGAATACAAAACAAACCTGCGAACTCTGGTGTGCAGGACTGCAGCAACAGTCTGATTTTACTGGAGCCAGATGGACACTTGAAATCTTTTGCATAGATTTCAGCCATCCCCTGAGGTTAAGGCTAGAAGGCTGGATGACTTGATCACCAAGTAACCAAGCGCGACAGAATAACTCACATTCTTTTGAACAGTGTTTGCAGGGAGATTCAGAAAACCGGGACTGCATATTAGTATTTGCTATGACTGGCTAGATTCAATTCATAATATAGACTCAAGACAATATACTAAGCATCACCTGGTAAGTCTACAGCTAGCATAAACTGGTGGTAGAAAACTAAATGGACCAAATACCTAGAATTTAAGGGGTAATCAATTCTTCTACAACCAGACATAACCAGGAAAAAACACACTCTTTTGCTTTTACACCTCAATGCATGGGTTACGGCGAATGACAGTAGATGAAGGAGCTCCTTAGTACCATCTATTCATACAAGCAACTTATTCTGCAGAAAACAGTATCCCTACACAGACGCCCCATATTGCAGTCCTGCCTTGGCAAGAAGAGTTTGCCTCAACCTGAAGGGTCCCAAAGTGCTTTAACAAGTTAGATGACTCTCATCACCTGCTACTGAAATGCAGCCAGCTCTTCTGTGGAGTGTACCACATTAATTCTCTGTGGTAGAATGCAGTAATCACAGGCATTTCAAACCACCGGGAAATGAATCTCCAGAGTCACCAACGAGTGAGGCTGGCTGGAACAGAAGGGTTCATACTGCTGCTCAGAGCTGGGGAGGCAGATGTGAAATGATAGCTAGCAGCCAGGTTTGTAGGCTTCATCACTCATTCAAAAAATCCAGGCTCTTGAAACCTAGTTGTCAGATTGCCTTTGACAGCAGCGGCAGCTTCACAACTGCTGACCACAAGACCACTTGAGAAAGGAAGCTCCCTACAAATTTTTTAGTCTAAAGTTCTTATTAAAAAACCACAGGGCTTAGAGAAGGTCTGTGTACAGCTGTTAAAGGCCTGGCTACCGGCTTTGGGTCCAGAGGCATTTTAATTAAGACATGATTTCCAGACACATTCCTGCCCTACAAGCTGTCAAGACTGAACTGGTATTAACAGCACTGCTGTTCAAATACTAACCTTCATGTCTCGTTCAGCCTTCCTCGCAGCCTGGGCCTGATTGCCTCTGGCTCCAGATACTGATCCACAAAGACCTCTGGCCACACGCGGTAAATGGGGGTGGCTCATAAGGCCTGTGGTCATCTGAGACGGCATCTGACTATGCAGAACTATTGGCAGCCTCTGAACAGGCGCTGGGAAGGTGTTAGTATATGGGGCTCTTACCAATGGAGAGAGCAGGTTAGGCTGAGAGAGGATCTAAGTCGGGGAAAAACAACAAAAAGACATTTCGCAATTAGAAAATTGCCAACTAGATTGCACGTTGGCATTATCTTAAAGGGGAAAAAGTTGCTGCTCTGCTGTCAAACCGATGTCAAGAAAATAGGCTTTTATGTTAAGAGAGGCCACGCTTGAACTCCAGAAAAAACCAGCCCTGTAGTGCTGCTGTGCCTGAAAGTAGTACCAACAACTTAAAAACCAGCATGTAATAAGGGAGAAGGCCCATGCAAGGCAGTGGAGTCGTCACTAGTGAAAGGCAGCCCTCCGGTCCTGCAGTCAAACACTCCAAATACTAAGAGACAGACAGAAATAGCCTACATTTTTACAGAGGCTACATTTCCCTAGCAGCCTGGCTACAGTCACCTGTAACAGGGATGTACCACCCTTGTAAAGCTGTGCTCCCTGGAATGCCAGAAGCAAATCAAACCCTTTGCCATCAGCCCTGCTTTGTATGGACTGTACGACCTCCAGAGATCCTTTCCAGCCTGAACTGCTCTATCAATACTCCAGAGCTGCATCTCAGACAAACAACTGCAAATCTGCTTTGTCTTTAAACATTTAAAATATGCACTGGGACCCTTCTGAGACACGAAGCTTCTTTCTCCCCTTCCCCAACTAAATGATCTGTTTTTGCAGGATGAGGTGCATTACAGCTGCATGGGGAAGTCAGCAGAACAACCGTCTGTTCTACATCATTCACAACTTGTATTAAATTCCTCAGTGTGCGCAGAACTCCCAAAATTAAACACACCACAGAATCCGCACTACTAGTTAGCAAGATCAGGGAGGGTTTTTTTTTTTGTCTTTGATCTTAAAATCAGTTTTCTCACGCCATTTCATTTTAAGGATTCCATTTTGTATCTCCCCATGATAAAGCCTGAGGAAACACAGCCGAGTTACAGAGTCACCAGGTCACACAGAGAAACAAATTTGTTTGTAGGAAGCCACCAGTCACCTACCTGTGGTGCAAATTGTGCAGGAAACGGCTGTGTCATTCTCACAGCGGCAGCTGCTGACTGAAACTGCTTCTGGTAGACAATGCTGTTCATTTTATTGGACTGATTGTTAGGACTTGTGGAACTGGCCCTGAAGAAAAGAACACCAGTTAGAATCACACTGCTCTCATTCAGAGGACATTTCTGCCTTTATTTACAACTTAACTAGAAATTCAGCATGGGGGGGGGGGGGGGGGGGAACCTTTTT
>NW_008794624.1:1089991-1094534 GCF_000699145.1 Aptenodytes forsteri | reverse complement strand
ATCTCTTCAAGCAGCTGGTATCCAGATATTCTTCTGTATCAACCATTATTTTCAAATGCAAACAAACTCAGAACTTAAGAATACAAAGAGAAACCGTAATCAAAAATATTTAGGATATGGAAAGATTCCAGGGTAAAGTCTGTATGAAAGAGACCTTTCCCAAAAGTATTCGTAATACAAATACTGACGTTAGAAGCGTGTTCCCCTTCTGATCCCTGCTATCTTATGTTCAATCCTATCCCTTTACACTGTTTGCTCTATCATGTCAAGTTCAGAGCTTGTCACAACAGGCACTAAACAGGCACAGCAGAAGCTGCCATGTGCAGCTGCTTCCACTCTGACCTGTTGTCAAATGTTTCAAAATGCACTTGAACAGATTTCAAGAATTCACAGAAAATGCTCTCTCCCTGTTTTATTTGGCTAAGAACATGACCCTCCATTAAAACTTTTAAGAGGTGTTGAATCACCATGAATTAAATGAAGCCTGAAAGATTATCTGGGGGAAGGGCACCAAACAGCCTTCAGAGAAAGAGAAAAGAGTGAACAGCCTTCTTTAGGAAATGGAGCTTGATTTGCAGAGTTCTCCTGCAGAGTGTGTGGGTTATACACTTACTTAACGTAAAGTGAGCAGTGGGGCACCAGTGGCAAGGAAGTCAGCTAAACTTAATACACACCAACGTTTTGTAAGCTTAAAGAAGTCTCTGTTTAGTTTTCACTTTGAACTCTTGAGATCTATTATGCTTTTGTTGGTCTTCCCAGTACCTCTACACTTGAGAGCAAAAGCTTATGATAAGCCCTGGTTGCTAGGAGATGAGACATCTCATATAGAATCTTTAAGATACATACCATCGAGTCAATTGTCCTAAACGCTGACTAGCTTGCAAATTCAAGTTTCTTCTTCCTCATCCCTTCACTTGTTTCTTAGGTGAAATATTGGAGGCGCAACTTCAGCATTGAGTTCAAACTCTCATTTCTACTTTGCTAGAAAAGCCTGAGCACTGTCAGTCTGCTACAGTGAGAGCCACCAAATATAGTTACTGTGCATGGGAGCGCAGCTTTCAAGAACAAAACTATCTTGTAGCAAAGTTCCACTTTCAAGTTCCTTCTGCCCACTAATAACTTCACCCACAAGCAGCCCAACAGGTTTACCATGAAGTGCATCTGCATATGAGCAAGATTCTGTTAATTCTGTCAATTAACCAAGCAAACCTGCAAACAACTTACTAATTTCACTTGTGAGAAGCTTATAGATCTTGCAACAATTCTTAGTTCTCTAACATAACTGTTGCCACAACTGCAGTGTAAGCCTTTAAGTGTTTTTACTTTGAGCACCGCAATTAAGATAAACTTAGAGTTTTATCCCAAAGTACATCTTCCCTGCCACTTCTGTGCTTTCCTGGTACAATCCCACGTCATTTTACATGACTTGTTTAGTTTTGTTTAATCAAAAAAATATTTTTAACATTTTATTTCAGAGCTATGTACTTCCAGTCAACTATAGCAGATCTGATGACCTACTGGAATTCTGCTTTTCAGCTAAGATTAAGCATTGTATTTTATATTAGTAGCCCCTCACCTCATACCTTTCAGAATTGGCTGCTCATGCATGACTAGGTACATTTTCTAGCTCCGATTTCAAGGAATTTTGAGCTTAAGAGAGATTTACCGGAAGGGACTGGAGGTTGGAGTAGTACTTCTACCCGTAACTGGTGGTGTTCCAGGTTTAACATCAATGCCACCTCCAAAGGCCTTCAGGTCCATTTCCGATATCTGAAAAACACAACAATTGACATGTTAATTCCAATTCAAAGAAAAATTACATTTACTAAGTAATTGTTAGCTTACCTCACATTTTTCTCAATGAAAATAGGTCACTTAAATGGAGGTGAAAGCCAGATTGCAAAACAGCTTCTTATAATTAGGACAACCCCAGCACCACAAGCACCTCTGTGTACAATTTTCCTGCACTATTTGGCACTTTCAGCGATGGTACTGGCTTTCTAACTTGATCTTTCTGCATAATGAAAGGGGATTTGTGACTCATTTCACATATTTGGCCCTGAAAAAAATGTTTCAGGGTTGAAATTTCCTTCCCCATCTCAGGTACTACATGAAAATATTTAGATACAATCCTGAAAAATGCTGAAGTGAAGAATGCCATAAAATAATCCAGTTCTACAACAAACCAAAAGCACAGCAAAAATGGAGCTCTCATTCATGCAAAAAAAATCTCCAGACTCTAATTGGAGCAATGAATCTTGCATGTTATTTTGCAGATAGAATAAACTAGTCTCTGGAACAGTATCTTTCCACACATGGCCATGAAGCATAACGGCAACAATAAATCAGTTAAAAGTGAGTGGCTGCTTTAAGTTGACTTTCTTTGCAGGAACACAATGGAACCCTTAACACAGGGCAGGAAAGTCACCTAAGGCCACCATCCCACTGCAGTTCTTCCTCATTTCTTGTTAAAATGAGTGATCATTTTCCAATGACAACTATAGCAAGAAACACGCTGCTGCTTGGAAGATGGGCTCATAAAAATTATAAAGGTGAAGAGGTTTGGCCAGATCCTATGAAGCTAGAAAACTGCATGGTGCAAAAGTCACCATATACTCTGGTGGGTGACAGGATGAAAACTTCATCTAGGTGATCTAGAATTCTGGTTGCCATTACTGTCCACAACATGAAATTCACTCCTGGGAGATTTTTATCACAGCTGTAAACCACTGGGACAGCAGGGTCATTTTATACTCAAAAGCGCCCTAAACATCTAGGCCACGCTGTAAGGATTTCAGGTGCAGCTCCAGAGCTAGATTACTCCCTGCGCTGCGGAAAGACCTTGCTGTATCTGACAGAAAGCTTAGCTGTGTTCATGTCCAGTGTTATCACCCACTGCTCACCTGAAAGTATGCTGCAACTGCGTTGTGCTGCACACTATCCGAAAATCCCAGGTGCCTGTAAATCTGTGATTCCATCTAAGACAAGAGACCTTGTGATTGGAAGCCAGTTCCACACATCCCCTTATTAGCAATTATCACAGCAGCTCCAGATAAAGGAGAGGAGAATTCCCTCCTAGGTATTCAAGTTTCTTGCACTATTTCAGTGTTATCTCCTTACTGGAGCTGTCATTCAAGGAGAGTTTTCTTCAGCTGCAAGACCAGCCTTTTTTTTTTTTCTTTTTTTTTAACCACATCAGAGGTCCTGCCTTGCATACAATGCTACGTTCTCAATATGCACTTTGCTGTGCTATTCAGAAAAGCAGACCTCCAGCAACATTAGTAGAGTTTAATCTCTGGTTTAAGGTCACAGCTGATACAGAGTTCATTGAAGCCCCTAAAACTCTGGTTTGTTGCACTGGAAAGACTTGATCCCATACAACTTGCTCTGGTATGAGATCAGAAACAAAGCGACAAACAGATTTATGACGAGAATCGGAAACCAGCATCGGAAACCAGCCCTGACAGTGTAATGTTGTTTGCCTGCTGCTCTAACAATGGCTCTGTACTATTTTCTACATGGCTTCTACATGAAATACCCAACTAGTCCACGAAGTCATTATCAAACTAGGTATTCCTACAGTGCAAATGGACTAGTATCAAGTTAGCTACAAAAACTCAGCTAAACCTTTACAAAATGCACAGACCCAGTCACTAAGGAACTAACCTTGACTGGCTTTTCTATCTTCCCCTCCCTACCTTTTAAAGTCAAGGCAGATTTTTAGATGCAAGAGTCAACATGGGGTGCCGTGCTGGTTCTATAAAACAGCATACAGCTGTGCTTTGTATTAATTTTTGTACTGTAGATCTACCAATATTGTTACCTTTCCAGTTGCAGCAATCATGCTGTGTTGAGTTCCTGCTGGGATTAATCCTCTGAAAGGCTGGGTTACTTGTGCAGGTCTGCTTAGATTTTGAGCCTGCGCTTGTGGTGGCGTGTGCTGTAGTGGTGGTTGTAAAGATTGGGGTAGGGCAATAAGTGGCTGTGCTGTGGATCCAAAGTTGGGCAAAGAAATTTGTGATCCTGGCAAAGGTACCGTCACCTGGAAAAAAGTACAAAATCACCAGTAACATATACACAAGGGCCATTATTTAACTTTCTTTACTAGCTCTATGATTTCAGCTATATTCAAGGTAAATGGCTCAATGAGTTCACACATTTACCCAGAGAGCTGCAAGCAAATAAGTGAATTTATTGTTTAGCCTGTCTTTATAATCAGTTCTAACGGCATTCAGGTCTTTGCTTTTCAGAAACAAAGTTGCATGTTAGCTCCTAATTCCAACATCATTCAACATGATTTCATTGTATGAAGAAGTAAATTTAATTCAACTCAGGTTTAGCCTGTCTTTATAATCAGTTCTAACGGCATTCAGGTCTTTGCTTTTCAGAAACAAAGTTGCATGTTAGCTCCTAATTCCAACATCATTCAACATGATTTCATTGTATGAAGAAGTAAATTTAATTCAACTCAGAAAATAAAAGTAGAATGAAATAACCAGTTTGCGGGGGGGGGGGGGGAGGGGGGGAGGGGGCTGTTTTTTTT
>NW_008794624.1:1025588-1086910 GCF_000699145.1 Aptenodytes forsteri | reverse complement strand
AAAATATGTGCGTTTTGGGGGGGGGGGGGGAGGGATGGATGGATGGGGCTATTTATTTACTTCAAATAATTTTAGTCATCATAAGGATAATGTTTGGGATGAAAACTAGATTTTACTTTCCAGGAGTCCCAACAGCCAGCAGTTCAACCTTAAAAAAAAACCAACAAAAAACCTCCCAAAAAACACACCAACAAACCACAGCCTGTCCCTTGCCTGCACTAACAGGGAGTGCTGTGGGCTGAAAACACCACAGAATGGTAGTGATGAAAATACCACAGCAGTAACCTGACTGGCAGGGGTTACAGCATTTCCTAGTCTGACCATCAATTCACAACCTGCAAAATTATATTCAGAGTGTGACTAGAAGAATGATATGATATTCTCCAGATGTGAAAGACTTACTAGGGTTCTGCTCTGAAGGATAACAGATTAAAAGTATAGAGACAGCAAGCTTGAACACATTAAAAGCACTAACCCTTCTAAAAGGTCCTTAAAACTTTATGCTAGATTTCCAACAGATGAGATCCAATTTTTTAAGACTATTCTAGATTTCTGTGTGGGCTACCTTTCACGCGTATGAAGTAGGCTATTATAATAAACCAGTCCATCATAAGCTTTTTTCCTAAAAAAGCCACTTAAATAAAAAGATTAAACCAGAAGGTGGAAACCACTAGACAGCACCTTGTAAACGACAGCATGCTTGCACACAGCAAATGAACAGTTCTTTCACAAAAGAATTCAAAGTCACTGGAGTTATTTTACAAACCTCATGATGTAGGTTACTGGTTACTGATTTGGCTGTCCTGTTTGCCTGTATGATCATCTATCTGCCAACTTCTCATTTGTTTTCTACATATTTTGATATCGTTGACATATGTAGCAGCTCTGAGGTTTCATCTCAGTGAGATTTGGTGTTAACAATTAGGCTGCACTAAGCACTTGGAGTTTGTCTCTCTCCACCATCACTAACTGATACCTGCCCCCATTAAAGGCAGCATATGCCTCCATCAATTAGCAACATCACTGTGCCAACTAAATCTTTGTCTGTCACTGGAAAATGAACTATTTAAGAGAAGGATGCCAGACAAATGATCAACATGAACTTGTAGACCATCCAACTTCTCAGCAATTCAGTTTTTCAGTACTGCTGCAGTAGCTCTCCTTGGCTATCAATTTTCAATTCTTGCATTGTGGAAGAATTAAAGATTGTCTCTGCCCCCACCTCCACCCCCACACCACAAAAACCATCAACAACAACATGCTTTTAAGAAGAATACAATTTAGGAAATTTACCATGCCATAGTTTACCTGCTGGAGAGCACTAGGAGACTGTGCAGTGTTGTAGAAGTTGCTCTGGCCAGGCTGTTGAACTTGCCCAGAGTACAGATTTGAAGCCTGAGTGAGCGTAGCTCTGGCCTAGGAAGAGTGAGAGACACCATTACATTAAGAATACTTAGGAGAGCAGTTCTGAGACAGCATGGCACATCATTCTGTATTTCAACCAGTACAGTAGAAACCACAGCATAGGAAGCTGACAACCTGAAGGTTTCAGCTTGTGATAAAGCTCTCAATTGCAAGTGGTAGAAAAGCCCTTTATTACCTACCATAACAGAAATTAAACCTGAAGCTCCAATTAGTGATAGCAGTGCAAGGAGCCCTATAGTTTGGGCAACAATCGTCAATTCAGAGATTACACTAATATACCTTTATGAAATTAAAAGAACATTCTCTTCCAAGCATCTTACGTTTCCTGCCACCTTGACTATCATGTAATTATAACAGAGGTGGGCTTATCCCAAGCCGAGCAGTATCTGATTTATTATTGCATTATCTGTATCAAACCATTGCCGAAGTTTTGCATTTTGGAGCATTTCCTACCTGGAGAATGTGCGTATCAATAAGCTGAGAGCCTCCCAGTCCTGAAGCTTGACTAAGTTGATGTTCGTATAAGATAGGAATAGGTTGTGTATTAGAAGTTTGTTGAAATGCCAGGCTTGACTGTGCCTTAGCAAGCTCCTGGTGTTGTACTGCTGGAAAGTTGTGTAGGGCTGTACCAGACAGAACTACCGGTGATGGCTGAGACAAACCACTTTGCATAAAAGCTTGCTGGGATCTGCAAGAGATTGAAACATTATACATAAAAATGCAGACAGAGCTCAACAATGAGCCACCAAAAATGAAAAACACAGGTTATATACTTTAAATGGAATTAGAATGCTTAGCTCTATTGAACAGATTTTCACCTGAGAAAGGTAGATTTTTCTATTTATTCTGCACACAACAAAATAATAGCTGCTACTAAAGGCCACAGGAAAAAAATGACTAGGTTTTTTATTTAAATCTTAAAGTACACTTAGCTATTTAGATGTGCATGCTAAAATAGTTTTTGCGTTAACTGTAACATACGGAAGCTACCACTTCTTAGTTTCTGTGCTATAAGGTAGGACAGCGGGGAAGCACCACATGTGAGTAGTTCCACTTAGTCATAAAGTAAACTGCTTTGTTCTTTTGACTTCACAGATCTCCACAGTCCAACTTTTAATACTTAGAGGTTAAATCACTAGATGCTGACAACTGTAGCTTCCAAATGAATGTTTTGGCTTCAAAACAGAAACACAGACAGACACCACAGCCTTTAATTTTAACTAGATACTCAATTCCCTTGTCACCAGCATGGGGAAGTTGCAGTTTGTTTAAAAAACAAAGACCAAAAACAGTACAGCAAAGCACCACAGACAGGTTGTTTTAGTACATCAGAAGTATTTATCTGAACATTTCCATTATGAGCCTGCTGAATAGCCACCTTCAGACTGAAGAATCAGAGTTTTTAAATAAATGCCCCTCTCAAAGCTCTTCAGCTCAGAGGAGAGTATTTTTGATGTAAAAACACTTTTCACTTTATCACTTGGTCGATATGTACCAGCATAGCCCTGGTCCTGTTAATCTGTTAGTGTAGTGGCCATGTGCTTGCCTGACAGAACACCCGGGTTAAGCTTTGTTCTGTACCTTTCCTTAATTGCAAAACATTCTTACAGTTGCACTCTGAGCACTGGAGAAACTTTTCCAGAATGTATGCAGAGGATTGTCTTCAATGTAGCCAAAAATTTTCACAAGCTTTTTTTTTTTTTTTAAACCAGTAACCTGTACATCTCAAAGCTTATCCTCCTCTGCACCTTTAAAGATGTGGGAAAAGTATTCATACTCTTATAAACAGCACAATCCAAAACTCCACTAATACTGGGTTTGTGCGTGACCAGATCAGCCAGAAGCATTTATTTAGTCTGGACCACATGCCAGACTGACTGTGTTTCTGCAGCTAGCCAACAGTTTACAACAACTTTTGTCAGCTGTGGCAGGACAAGCAATATTTGGTCCAAAGTCAGCCAAGCACAAAGTCAGGATACACATGTAGTCAATTAAACCTTCTGTGGCTTCAGACTTCTACATTGCAACAAGCAGGTTTTTCTACAGCACATGCAAAACCCTGTAATTAAATTTCCAAAGAAACTTTCTCAAAGTGAAACTAACAAAATTTGTCAGAATTATACCACCGTGAATCAGTTTTGATAGGAAGTGCAAGGAAGCTTTGAAAAGGCTTACACTGGAAATTTGCCTGGCTATCAATGCCATTTGAGAGATACTGGTCTTCCTTTTATCTTTTGTAGCAAACAGAAAACATTTATTCTAAAACATACCCTGCAACTCCCTATGCATCTGAAATTGAGTTTCTACCACCTATAGGGTTCAAACTAGGATTTCAAAGTGTTTCAAGACTCCAGTGTTGGTTTGATTAGAAAATAACAAACACAAATTACTGAATTAAAGGGACAGACATCTCTTTTTCTGCTCTCTTAGTATGAAAGACTGATGTTTTCAGCTTTTTAGCCTGGTTTCCTAAAGATACAAATATCATGCACAATTTTCGAACCCACTATTTCGCAACTACATCTGCACATGCAGACTAGCCAGACAATCCGCATACAGAGTTCTCAGCCAGACAAACAGATGAAAGAGATTTTGGGGAAGACAGGAAGATGAGGCAGCTATTGAGCACAGAACACAAGTCTGCAGGGAAGCAAGTTATATAAATTCTGCTGCTCAAAAACCAAAGACATTTGCATAGAATACCTACCTATAAGGTTGTAAGGAGGAGTTGAACAACTCTTGGGCTTGTGAAACAGCTGGTGCTGCTCCTAAACTCAGCTGAGCTTGATGCTGTCCTTGCAGAGGTGCATAGATGGGGATGGGGATCTGCTGAACTGAAGCAGGCTGCATAAAAAAGAAACCATTAAATATCCGAGGACAAAAGTCAGGTAGAAAAGCTATAGTTAAATGTGTGCCAGGATTTGTGTAACATTAAAAAAAGTAAACAAAGAATGTCAAATCCCAAGGCTGCATGCAGAGCTGGTATTGCTCCCATTCAGAAAATTACCTTCTAATTGAATTTTACACTTTTCCTTGCAAATAACCAGCAGAAACTGAATGAATCATTTAGATTTGTGTACAGAACAACTGCACAAGATTGCATACAATTTTGTACTACAAAAGCTGATTGGCACTAACATGGCCACATAAACACCTCCTGTGAATATGTACTTTTACATAAAGTATATTTGTGAGTAAAAGCTTATTCTCTCAACTTTCATGACAAATGCTTTCATTCTCAGGAACAGTAGAGATCAAACACCGCCTGCATGCACCAGAATGAAATAGCAAGGGCAGGCACGACCTCATTTTTGCAGTCTTTAGTCCCACTCTCCTCTGCCCCCATTAGCTCATTAGTAGAGCTTTAAAGGCAATATGGACAAGGAGGGGAAAAAAAAGGAAAAGAAGAAATCCCCAAATACCTGAGAAAGCCCTGGTTGAAAGCCTTGCTGTTGGGCCAGAGAAGGTGGTGCCAAACGCGCATGTTGCGTATTGAATAGATGACTTGTATCCATATAAAATGCTGGGATTTGAGCTGCAGTACCTCAGGAAGAGCAATACAATTAGTACCTGATTCCAAACATCTCCCTGCTAGAAAGGTTTTCATCAAGAGTTAGAGATGCAGCCATTGTCAGTACTTCCCAGTGTGACAGCTACCTGACAGACTGGGAGAAGAAACAGAACTGAAGAGCTGGGTGCCTAACCAGCTTTGATATCTTTTCCAATTCACCCCCAGAATCTATCAGTCTTGCATATGCATCTTCAGTCCCATGCAATTCTTGGGGGATGAGCAACAGATTATGGCCAGAACAAGGCATTTGGGTAAAGGAAGGGGAAGAACATGATATACTGTCGTGTAATTTAGGTTAACTATACGTAGGGTTTTCTTTAAAGAAAACTGCCATGATTCTTAACTATTGTAGCACTTTAAGAAAGAAGTCAAGACTAAGTCATTCTTGGTCTTAAACAGTGATTTACAATTCTGCAACAGAAATATGGTACATCAAGAGATTCAGACTTACTTCCCTCAACAAACTAACACCACAACATTATCTTTATGCTTACTGATAGAAACTTGCATATTTAGAGTAAGACACAATTAGTGAATATTTGCTTACAGAATGCTCTCCATCATTCTGTCTTTACTGCAGATAAAACCAGAACTGAATTCAACTCTGAAGCTTCAGAACTCCAAAAAAGCAGACACGTGGCTTCTCAGCCACAAACACTATTACCTGCTGCAGACTGAGACACATAGACCTGGGGACTTTGCTGTTGCTGGGCAATGAGGGATGGCATGCAGCTCAGCTGGGAAAAGTGACTAGCAGAAGCTAGGCTGCTTGTCTGCAACTGCTGTGGCTTCACTTTACATATATTAGGAGGGTCTGAGGTGCTTGCAGTCTTCGTACTCAGTGAAGAGGTTGTGTATGTTCCAGCTCCTAGAAGGAGAGAAGAAAGTCATACATCATAAAACAGCTAAAGATATTTCAAAGCCTCATCTTTCAGTGGTCAAAGTTTTGGGACAGCTATGCAAGCATAGCCACAACTGGTTAAGAGCACTGAAACCTAATGCAGCTGTTTCCATTAACATAAGATGGACAGGCATAACAATTCTGTTAAGTTCACTGCAACCATAATACAACTCCCTTCTCAAGTACAGGAGCACATAAAAATACTGAAGTAGACATCCTAGTTAGTTATGCAACAAAATACTGCAATGTACAGTGGTTGTGCCTCTCACAGTTGAGAGCTGGGCTCCAAAGAAAGGTCTTTTTCAAGCACTTCAGCTGCGATTTGGGCATACATTCTAATATTCCAAGGTGTGAAGTTTTAATCAGATATAGCATCTTTTGTTTGCTGCAAAGAACCAAGGTGGAAGCCAGCACTGTTTCTGAAGAGCAGCTGGACATTTGCTCTGCCTAGTGTGAAGGGGTCTTGGTATGAGCTGTCAAAGCTTTGACTCCAAAAGCAAAAGCACAAATGAAAGTAAGGCTGCAACTAGCTGGAGATCAGAACTACCATCTCCTCCAAAATCTACTTGCTTGCCGTCATTCAGCTGAACAAAATGAAACCAATAAGGCAGTCAACCTGAAGAGAAGTTTACCTCCTCTTTCAAGTCCATATAAGTAGCATAGGCAGAGAGATGTCGTCTTAATATCCTTTTCAGCTGACCGAAGTGAAACTGGTGAAGTATCTCCTTGTTAATTAAAAGGTATTTGGGAAGCTGCTGTTCAGATCTGACATTTCATACTGGCATAAAACTTCTGTTAGCTTTGCATTAAACGTAATTCCAAAGGGAATCTAATCTCTTGAAAAACATAACCAAGGAACAATACAACAGGCTACTACGCTCTTGACATCCGGTACCTGACAGTGAAGTTGTCGGTGTAACCGATGCCACAGGAATAGGAGGCATTGATGCACTAGAGAAAGAGCTGTAAGTACCACTGCTTGGCCCAGCGTTGCTGCTGCTGCTGCTGCCACTGCCACCAGCAATGGGAGATGCTGATGAGGTCACTGGTGAACTCTTCTCCCCCATGTTTGGGGAATTCTCCCATGCTTTGCGTGCAGACTCCATCTATTTAAAAGAAAACAAAATTTCCTCATCTATTAGGAAGTTTTAACCAGTCAAACAGTCTTCCTCTTTTAACAGTTCTTTTTAGTTCAAAAGGCAATTCAGGCTTCATGCGAGCCTCTTTTAAAAAAGTCACCATAATCGTGCAACTCTGTTCATGCAAAAAGCATACAGCCTTAAGTTGGAGCTTCTTATCTGTTCCAACTGCACACGTGCACAGTTCATCATCTTAACATTCAACGCTCAAAAGAGAATCCACTCACACTAATTTGGCTTGGTTTTGTTTGACATGAAGAGCAAAAGACATGGTGAGCAAAAGAAAGGTAAAAACCCCTCTAAATATTTCCATGAAGTCCTTTACTTACAAGTTATTTGGGCCATTTAAATGAAACAGCCCCTTGCTTTCTTGGTAAATCATCCACTCCTAGTGACCACCAAAAATATCTAATGCACACTTCAGTAAACATGAGAGTAGTCAAGTTTAGATTTCCAAAGCAAGTTCTGTTCAAGAAGCAATCACGAGATGACACAGCTTGTGCACACTGTTCTACATTAATGCTAAAAACGCTTCATGCTCCTCTATTTCTATAATAATTACAAGTTTAAGTCTTGCACAGCAAGGAAGATGAAACTAATTTAAATTTTATACACAATTCTCTTCCACCGAAAGTGGAAAGAACTATTGTTTTACTGCACCCAATCACAATCTAATTATTGCTGTATTAGACACACAATGCCAAATCTTTGAACTGAGACACTTTTGAGGGACTATTGAAAAGGAAATATTAATGCTCAGACTACACCCGCTAATTTAAATGCTCAAACACAGTCCATGGACTTCTCTACAGCCTTCAGCTGTCCTCAGCTGAAACAAAGATTTTGCTAGCAGAGCTGGATGCCATAGGCTGAAATTGCTTATCTGGCAGACTGTAAGCTTCTCAAGGCTAGGTGCTTGTCTTTAATGATATATGTAAAGGGGCAAATACATATTCTCCAACAAATCTGACCTCACTGCCTGGATCACTAGAGTGCCCTAACTGGGGCTCGCAGTCTCTGAAAGTCATACTTTCAAACTACCCTGTTTACACGAGTTAGGCACAGTCTGAACAGACCAAACATGACTTAGGTTATTTGTCTAGATGCTTCAGAAGTGATTAAAAAAGCAAAGCAATATCCAAATAAGTGGGTAACAGGTGACCAATACACACCTACACGGAAAGAGGAGTTCTGTATTCCTCAAGAGGGTAAAGGGAGAGGAAGGAAACTTTGTTACACATTAAATCATTTGGAGGTAAGCCACCTATTTTCCTTTTTGAGACCATCTTCCCCAGCAATCATTCTCAGTTTCCCCTCCACAACATTTTCCTCCAAATTGGTTCCGATTCTCGCAGACAGGGCAAGCTTCAAAATTTATTATTAATCTGCTGGAAAGGATTTTGCTTAAGGTGGAGTACAGGTAAGACTAGAGGCTCCTTTCTGAACACCACAGGCTCTGGTAAGACAGGGTAACAGTCTTGTACTGCATTAGTATTAAGAGAACGTGAAGTACCACCTGTGAACGTCTGAATAGAGAAGGTGTAGAAGCTTCATTCAATGAGTTTCACGATGCCCTGGAGAAACTATTGATAGCAAAAGCTAGAGTCTACATGCCGCATTTCATCTTCCAAACCTAACCACTGCCAAGATCCCAGATCATCCCACACCCCTACCAATTTGCAATAACGGGCAAATAACAGAGTCCCAAGTTTTTGAACAGCTTTGCTTTTAGAGAGCTCCTTAACAACCTCAAAATTCTTAAGCCAGAAAATGATGCAAAACGGACTGGTACTCTACAAGCGCCTATGCAGCACCATCTACAGACCAGATATGAAGGACTAAGAGGCTCTAAGTTAAGTGAGGCTGGGGAAAGTGCTGTAATTTCACTGCTCGCTTAGTTATGGGAAAAGGAGAGCACAGGTTGGAGATCATGGTTGCTTGAGGCTTCTCTTCACCATTGACCCATTGGGGCCTTCACATAGCAACAATGTATTATCCAAAAACTTAACTGGAAACAAATACCAATGTGCATATCCTTAAGTATGCCAAAGTTTAAGGGATCAGAAAAAGAAAGTCGAAAGGTGTCAGATTCTGGACCAGATGCCTACACAGGAATTTTAGATAGAACCTCGGATCATGGAAGAGGGCCAGGCAGCTCAGTTTAAGATTGCTTTGGACTTTCTTTTGCTCAGGTCCTCACCTACCAATAGCCCTATCAACTAAGTCCTTAAGAGAATGTCTGCCTTAGTAAAGGTGTCTTTAGCAAAGTTACTCCAAGGAAACAACAAGAGATCTCAATAAGCCTTCCCGTATGAGCACCTTATACCTACACCCTGGCAGAATGATGCCAAGTAGTGGGAGCAATTGTGGCTGAGTTCCCCTGCCGAGTTTCCTCACAGACAGCTTTCTGTGACAGGGGACGGAGGAAAGAGGAGATGTACGGGTTATTCCTTTATGAAGGCAGAGCCTGGAGATTTTGTTCTTTTAAGGGAAGGAAGGAAATGCTTTCCTCTCTGCTGCTCCAAAAGTACCTTTTAAAAGAAGCAAGGGTTATATTGAAGAGGATGACAAAGAGCAGCTCTGCTCTGTCTGGACCAGAAGGCCTGTTGCGAAAGTGATAATCTCAGTGCTTGCTTGAAAACAAGCTTGCTGCCTTCAGCATTTGTAAAAAAGAGGTAGAGCTCCAGTGGCTGGAATAGAGAAATTAGAAACAAAGCTGCTTCCAAATGCCTTTCCATTCAGATTTTGGTCAGAGTGTTCTTCAAGGTAGCCTCAAAACATGGATCTTTGACATATTTTGTTAGCACACATCCAAGATCTATCATCCACTGAGAAAGCAATCAAGTCACCGACACCAGAACAGCAGAAAAAAAACTGCAGGATGAATGACAAACACCGCAGTTCACTATAACTGAGCAGTGTCACATTCTTTGCAGCATCATGCTATAGTAACATTCCTACCTGTATTACACGTGAATCATATCCAGCTGCTAAACAGTTAGACTGCTATTTTAGAAAAATGCTTTCAGGCGCCAGAAAGTCAGATTATGGTAACTTATTACATGAGAATGCAATAGAAAACCAGATTTTTGTTAAATTACTTGTCCCTCTCCAGCCCTCTCCCCATTTTTGCTGGTCTATTGTTTTAAAGTGATGTTACTTTTTTTTCAGGAAATAAAAGTGTTAACAAAAGAAAAGCAAAGATTCCACAAGAGATCATTAATAAATATCATCTGTAGAGAATATGAGCAAGCAGATGTCAAACCATGCCAGCAAGACCCAAGTCTCACTGGCATTGACAAGCAAGTTTCTCCAAAGTGTTAGTTCTGCATCCAATCCCTGGTTTCATTTCTTCTTTTAAAAATTTAGAGAAACTAAGTCCAAACATCACTCTTTCTTAATACTAGAAGCAGCAACAATACTGCTACTGGTTCAGTCACCTGCAGTCACAATCACAAAGCCGATCTAGGACACCAAAAACAAAAAAAAGAACAAAAACTTCTAAAGATACAGTAGCAAAGCTAGAGCCCAACTCTATGTTAGTGAGTTATACAATGCACACAGTCCAAAATCCAACAAAATGGGAAAACACCATTCAAAATATTCTACACACTTGCTCTACACTGGAGAGCAGAAAACAACAGAACAATTATTACACAACAAAACATGTTCTGACTAGCTGATCAAGCTGCCCTTCATAGACACCAACACACCACCTACATTTCATTATTTAGAACTTTAGCCATTCAACTCAAAACCACATTATCACTGCACCAGAAACTTACAGCTAAGAAGAAATCAAGCTCGGCTTACCAAGCAACTCCTTACAGCCTTTAATACCAAACCAGGCAACTTACTTTAAGCTAAACTCTCAAAAAACCTCAGTCAGATTCTGATGGTTTGTCATGAACACTATGGTACAATGCTAAAATGCTAGGATCTTTTTTTTTCAGGGCAGTGGGAGCCAAGATTGGTTGAGATGCCAAGTGTTAATGCAAAACGGGGTTAGAGATTTATAATTTAAATGCATCCTTTGATAGAGTCTTGTTTCAGCCATCCGTTTATATGCAAAAGCAGTTCAGCAGAGGAAACAAAGGAAGGCTCTAAAAAAAAGGTTCACCAGCAAGTTCTCCATTAACTTTTTCCCCTGCATGCAAGAAAACGACCCTTAGAGGGATGTGGTACATACCTTGAGGGTGAGGTCGACGGTAGCGGGAGAAACTGGAGTTAGGCTGGAGCTCTGTTGTAGAGTCTCCCTCCTAGGGAGGGGAAGGGTGTGGGGCAGGGGCACCTGAAAGGCAGGCAACACACATCACATTCTAACTACGTCTACTACAAAAGCCCCAGAAAAGCAAAGCTCAAGCTTTATTAAGTGAGCTACAATTTCTTCAAGGCTTGAGCATTTGGCAGGGAGATTTTGATAAAATAAGGTGAAAATTTGGTAGGTGGGGAAAGGCCATTCAGCAGGTGCTGAGATGCTTCTCATCTCTCTTTAAGAGGCTGAAGACTAAGGTTCTAAAGTGTCCATGTCTTCTGCATAAACAAATACCAATTTTCTGCTTTGGGATTTACTTTAAAGTACCATTTCAGTTTACTGATACGCAAAAATTCTTCCCAAGCCAAGTTTGGCCCCTTTTGTACCAATACAGTACATGGGGCTTCGTGACCTTGAGTTCTGAGATGCAGTTTCTGAAAAGAGGAAGCTATAAACCTCCAAAGTCACAGGACCATGAAACAAACCAAAACAGATTTGCCATCCAGTAACTGAATTCAGTTATCTTCTCTTCTGAAAGATGTGAAACTTATGGAAATAAACTTGACATAATGCTATTGCTATCTTTGCTTAAGAAAACACTGATGGATTTCCTAGAAGTTTTAAATGAAATGTATCAAAAATACTGTAGTGGCCAGTCTATTACTTCTGACCATTTCTTTCTCCATTCAGAGCACAGCTAATGGACTTCCACTGGATGAGATAAGGCTAATCCAAAAGACAGATACTGAAGCTTTGAAGCAGGTGATAGCACAGATCCTTTGTGGCCAGGGGCCCCCATTTCCTGTGTTGCAAATCCAACTCCAACACACCACAGGGGAGCATATACTAGCATCATTAACACAAAACAATTCAGTCTTCCACACTAATCACCAAAGGCACAAACCACACCACCACCAGAAAATCCAGCAGAAGAGGAAGTTCAACCAGTATTGCTTCAAAACTGCATTAAAGGATGCTGCAGTAAGCTGAAAAGCATTTCTTAGATGGAATTCACATGACATCTTCATAAAAACCTAAGATCCTACTGTATGATTCTTTCCTCCTGCAATCAACAAGTGACTCAACTCTGAGCTAATTCTATTTCTGCTCCTCAAACAAAAATGACAAAGATCCAAGTTCCCAACCTGACATCCCAGCACACTCAAGACAAACTTGACTTCGCTACAAGTCACAACCCAGTTGGTCCTCTCAATCGCTACACCACACTCACACAGACAGGATCATTTGCTTTATGAGGACTGCAAGCATCTCATCTCCGTAGCAACTGAACAACTGAAAGCCTGCTGTCTGCTTTCAGAAACCATTAAGCCGTTCCCTTTACACGCAGTTGCTGTGATTTCAGGCTACAGTTCAAAATTGCTTTGTTTGTAAAAGCCTTTCTTCAAACTCACCTACAGAGCTTTGCTACTGGTACCAGGTTCAAGTCCCAACTGCTGCTGAGAGCACACTCCCTCATTATGCCTATCTTTCCTTTTTTAGAATTGTCCCTAGAAACATCTTCTCTGTTTTCTGTGCTCTTTAGCTCATTGTGGTTGTTCAAAAGACAAGAAAATACCTGAAGAATTCCAGAACAGATATTAATCAAACCAACTGTCCTTCAGAGTAAGATTGGATAATGCGCAGCTAGTTAACATGAAAGAAACCCTAGTGACTTGTTTACTGAAGGCACTATTTTGTGCTTTAAAGAAGTGTGAAAATATTTTCTTGTCTTCAAAGTCAAGACGATCACTGCAATAGACTTACGTTCGTCACCAAAGTCTCCTCCATTTTTGTACTGCTAGTAGCCACTGTGTTAGGATGAGAAGAAGGTGTAGTGTAGTCTGTTACAGACTCCTGTGAAGAAAAATAATTCCATTAAAATATCTCCCTTACCTAAATTAGATTTAAATTTCTTGGACAGATGTCAGCCTTTCTACAGGAGGACTTCACCAAGCAACAGAAGATTAGAATTTCACACCAGTTTTTTCTTAGAAGGCATGTCCAGCAATCCTTGCTGCTGAATTGCTACTGAGGTCAGAAGAATTCTGGGGAGATTACAGTTTGCCTCACGACCTCACAATGTACATCTGGAGACAAGTCAAAATACAGTCTGTAAAGCAAGAATATACAGAGTGATGTACTGCCTGGGGACTAGACATATTGAACTGTGGTGGTGTAACCAATGATCCTTTGTCACCCAAGATGCTTTAGCCACCTGTGGGAACTTTTAGCCTATTTAAAAAGTAAAATATATTAGCTGAAAGCTTTCTGTAGCTTTAAATAAACACAGAAATTTCTTGGGTAAACCTATGACAAGCAAGGCCCTCCAGATTAAAAAGAACACATAAGGATGGTTGCAATTTGCAAAACAATTTTCTTTCCTTTAAGTCTTGTCTCTGAAAGTCACAAGACTCAGTTTCTCTGGATGGTGAAGTCTACCTCCTGATTTCTGCACTGGACAGTGATTTCAAGGAAGAAAAGGGCTGTAGTTTTCAGTCTGCCCAGGGGCTTTCCTTGAAGCTTATTTGTTACAGTTAAGAGGACTTTAATGTGCTCAATGAAAAAGGTCCACTTTCACAGACCTAGCTGTAGCCAATAACTATTGCCGTTGTGGGTATGAACTGCCTGATGAAAGTGTCTCATTGATAATACTGCCAGCTCTCTAAAGAATGACCTACAATGAACAAAAAAGGCACCGGTACTTCTGTGAAGCTGTGCTGAGCACTGTTTTTTAGTTCCTGTCACTGGATATCTACTGAGCATATTCTGGACAGGCAAACAGGTGTTATCAGAACATGACCCAGAGACTTTGTTAGATAAACGGTGTGACCCTGAATTAGCCAAGATGCACTCTCTAGCAAGCACTGCAAACTCCAAAGTTTTACATGTCTGAAGCCCAGAAAAGGCTCTACCATTTTTACAGATCCAATCACCAAGAAGGAACTGAAAGACAAATTAGCAGCAGATGAGTGCCTGGACTTGCCAACACATAATGATCCTGAAGGCACAAACCACATAATGCTTGTTTAATTGCATCCAACCAGTATGATGATAAGCTATTAAAAAAGTGCACACTCAGTTTACTCCTGAAGCCTATGGCTATGTCTCCTGAAAGAGTAACTAAAGCATCAAGATACTAACTGGCAAATAACAAAGAATCTTCCTTAAAAGGACGAGCTCATTTTGGTAAAAGACTAGGACAACAAGCTAAACCATAAATGGGGTGAGAGAGGACACAGTGTGCACACCGACTTATTTTTGTATTTAACAAAGGAAAGAGAGAGAACTATTTTCTCCATTCAGTTATTTCCTTTACTTGTTAAACCGCTGAAATATGAGATATATGATGTTTCCCACAATCAGAACTACCAAACTGCAAGTTGCAGATTTATATTTGACTCCAATAGGCAACATTAATTTGGGTAGAACAAGGCAAGCACATGAGGCTGCTTTAATCACAAGGTCCTTCTCAGGAAGTAGTTAACTGGCTTCTTGGTTTTTTTTAAGATGGTTCACTGCATTAAGAAAGAGGAAGTTTTTAATATATTATTAAAACTCCTTCAAGGTTTAGGATGCAAATTTTACAGGGTCTCAGCACTAGAATTCCTTACAAAAGAAATCAGATCAAGACTATTGCTAGCTTTCTCACTTTGGAAACTTACAGCACAAAAATGCTTTTTCACTAGAATTAAAAACAAACCACTATATCAACTCTGGTGCCCTTAGAAGTATATGTGCAATGCTGAACCATCCTACAAGGATGAGTTACATGCTGAACATGCAGATAAGACAATGCTTCAGCCATAAGAACACCACTCCATAAACTGTAGATTAACCACCATCCTTCATTTACCGGTACATTAAGTCTAGGAATCTCTGTTAGATATGGCTTATCACCATAAGCTTTTGTAATTCAGTTAAAGTGATTCTTCTGTACAACTGTTTTACTGAAGAAACCAACCAATTACTTTATTATAAACTAGCAACAGTAATAATAGCAAGAGCAAAAAGCTGTATATGATTTTTTGGAGTTATCTACAAGTTATTTATACCTGAAGAAAAAGAACAGGCAAACTTTTTATAACTATCTACTTTGCCCAAAAAGAAGTGACCGCAAAACCTGAAGTGACTTTATGAACAAAAGGACAAGGCAGACCTCAGAGCTGACCTTGCTATAAAGGATCAGGGTACTATATGGGATTAATTAGCTATTTGATTTGTTCCTGATTTATGTAAATCACTCAAACCAGAGAGCTTGTCAGATACTGAAAACTTATTTTCAAGTACAGCCTGTGTCCTTTGAGACATCATCTCTGTAACACACAGCTGTTATCAACTACCTGTGCAAACATTTCATTGCCATGTCCACAACCAGGTATTGATTGTTCCTGCGATTTGAAAGCTTCAAAACTTTAGACATGGTAGGGTGGGGAAAGGCAAGGGGTAAGGTGTCTTACCCGATTCAGAGACTTACACCGTCAGGTTGCCTCTACTCCAAAAATACTGCAAAACCCAAGAGAAACAGCTGCAATTGCTTCAAAGCATCATGCTTATGTTCTAAATTTAAACATCTCACCAGTATGAGTTCATTTATATTTATACAGTTTCTAAGGTAAAACAATCCTGTATGATTAAATGCACATGCTCTTAAGATGTTTGTTTTGGGATGGATGGGCTACTTTTACAGCTTCTGCTTCTGAAGGAGGACAGCTGGCTTGACTTTTACAGACATTTAAAATCAAATACACTAAAGTGCGCCTTCCTGGAAGCTGAGCAGTAGTCTCTGTTGTTAAAGATGTTAAAGAAAGTGTCAAAAGAGAAATCATTTAGGTTTGCTAAAACTTCAACACCTGACATTCAAACAACAGATTAAAGATGTCATCACTTCTTCCCTCACTAATGAGCAATGGAAAGAGTACAAAGACAAGAGAAAACAGTTGCAATACAAATCACCATAGGAACTCCAAGGCCAGAGCAGTATCTGAAGCCATTTTAAAAGCCACTTTAAAAAGTAGCAAGACTGGTTTATTCCTGCAAAATCTAGATGAAGCTTATCTTCTCCAATAAATATGCAGGTTGTTGGTTCAAATTCCATAGAATTAACATATGAAATATGACCACCGCTTTCCTAGAAAACTTACTGATGCCCTGGGAACTACTCATGACAAAGGAATTCAAAAGCAAACCCAGAACTGTTGAGACAGGAATATTTAGGCCTATTATGAAATCCTTCTATTAGCAACCACTTAATGAGGAAATTATTGGGAATTTTCATATCCAGCAAAACTGGAAAGTATCCTTTCACTCTGGTCTTCCCTCCAGAAGACAGAAGCTTGGCGCTTTAATACTGTGGTAGTTCAAAGAACCTTAGAAAGCCATGTTTAACTAAGGCCAGAAAGGCACAAAATCCAGACCTCCCTTTTGAAGATCTCATACTTTAAAAATACAATTGTAGAGAGGAAATTATGCTGATTTTAGTAGAGCTACTCAATATCGAGTTAGCCTGGAGTAATCAACAAAGATATGTCTCCTATTCTGTAGGTGGCTTAGAAGAAGCATCTCCTCTTATCTTGAGCTCTGGTCACAGGAGCTTGACAGACAGCGAGAAAGCACGCGACACACATACAAACAGCCTTCTTACCAAATACTTGAGCAAGCTGGTGTTTACAGCTCTACACTTTGATTCTGCATACAAGAAGGGCACTTTATCCGTTTCTTGTATCAGCATAACCCATTCATATCTACTTACAAGATGGAAACTGCCAGGAAGGATGATAAATCCCAGCACTGAATTTTCTTATGTATTTGCCATTCCACTCAAAAATCAAGTTTGCAGCTACCATGTCAGACACAAATATCCTCCTTAACACTTGCTCTGTAACAAGACTTCATTGAGAGAGCATCTTCTGCTTGCATGACACCTTGGCAAAAAACTGCCAAAACTGTCTTTTTTTTCTTCCCTCCCCAACTGTGGGTGACAAAGATAAATTGTGAGTGATCTGCATTTCAGATTCTTCAACTATTAATGTAACTTTTGCAGAGGATGGGTTTTCCTGAACAGCATCAGAAAATTTCTGCTTAAGACTAGGAAAAGGCAGATTGAGACAGCATGCAACAAACTTGAGTCTAAAGTCATAAAACTGCTTTACAAACGTACAAGAAGCATTTTTCCTTTACCAAAGCAGGTGTAACTATTAACTAGTAGCTACTCAAACTGCATGGTATCTTTACATTCGAGAGATGCCAACCATAGTTCTTGCTTAACATGCAATGCTGCCGTAGTGAAGGCAGTCCCCACACAGGTCCTTAGGCAAAAAGGAGAGCACCTCTGTGGATGCTTTTCAGCCAGTGCTATCAATGCACCACATCTAAGAACTGAGCTGTAGAACAATGAATCCCAACAGCAAGCCACCATCTCACTTGAGCAGTTACAGAGTTGTCAAGGGAGTTCCACGCAGACAACTAAGATGAGTCCTCAACATCCTGAAGGAGTTCTTCAGGGGATACCTTGACAATATCCAAGCCAATAGGAGCTGACATACAGACCCTTTAGGTAAACTGAATGAGCCTTACCCAATGCTTTCGCATATTCCTAGTTTAGAGATTCCTTTTTTCACAGAACAGCACTTAATTCACAACTTCAGGTCATCCACGCACTCAACCAACAATCACGCACATTACTTCACTCCAGTTCTCTGCTGAAAGTCAAGCACTCATCTTGCATAGATCACATATATGAGAGTTTACAGAATCTGCCTATAACAGGCTCCAGTGCCACTCTCCACAGCAAGGGTCAGGACAGAGTTTTCACATTGATAAGGCAGCAAAAAAGTTTAAAACCTTCCAAGCTGATCTCTGTACAGGGGTGTGACAAACAGCATGTCTCCGTACCACTTCTGGAGAAGTGTTTAATTCAAGCAGTACAGATATGTTTCATATCTGCTATTCAGTGGGCTCTGCTGTCCAGGTAACTACCACCAGCTGGCAACCAAGTGTCAATTACATCATTGTAATCATATTTTACATATAGTGCTCAGTAATTTGTCAATATTTTTCTTACCTTTGTGTTTGTTCCAAACTCTGGAGCAGACACAGATATCATCGTTCCTATTTCCGTGCTCAGTTCACTTGCTGCTTTGGTTTCCTTTGTAGTGACAGGTTCTGGACTTCTGACAGAGGTGGGGGATGGCTTCTCCTGTCCCTCAGGCTCTCCCTGTTGGGCATCCTTCACCTTCCTGTTCTTTAAAGAACGCTCTTTCCCAATAGGACCAGGTTTATACTCTTTGTTTTCTACCGGACTCAAGTCTGGAAGCTAAGTTAGTGTTAACTTGTCAGTTATGTCTTCCCCCCCATGTCCTATCCCACAAGAATATTCTAACATGCTTTAAATAATTTTGTTTAAATCTAACAAAGCTTTCCCAAAGGATAAGCACTTTCTAACAGATAGATCATTTGAGACTAAGTTAGTGAAACGTACATGAAATGCATTCGTTTTGAACATCAGGAATCTAAACCACTGTTTTCAAGCAACAAATGTTTTGTGTGAAGTGGTAGGGTTCAACTAAAATAAGATCTAGTTAAAACCTACAGAAAAAAGCCAGCTTGACTCTCCTTACAAGAAAAGCACAAAAAAAAGCATAGAAGCCACAAGACTTCGTATACATACAGGTTATTTTAATTTTCAGAGAATCACGATTTTACAGGACCCCAGGAAATTAGAACAGAAGACTCTACCTTCATTTGAAGATATCTTGATGTATGGATATTGGCAGCATTTTTCCCTACGAATTAAGCACTAAGGTGATATCCAGAAAAAATAAACACATCTACGCACAAGTGTTGCCTTATATTGCAGACACTGTGGCTGGAATAACTGCTGCAATTCAGTAGTCCCTTTTTGTGCAGCTGAATTAAAGCAGAATGAAGGGCCTCAGGGAACCCGAATGCTCTGCTGTTCAAATAGCCACATCCTTTCTGGCTGAGACTACTCAGCCCATTTCACTACAGAGCAGCACAAAAATTCCTTAAAGGCAGTCCTTAAAATCCTATTCCCTAAGCTTTGATAGTGCAAAGACAGAAGCTGCTGGTATTGTCTCTATAAATACAAACCAGCTGTTTCAGGAGTAGACGAAGACTCTTTCTTTACAATACAACGCCTTTGGGGAGGGTGGAGTTTCCCAAAGGTATTTGGTACCCTCAGGAGGCCAGCAGAGACTAGCTTTCAGAGGGAAGGAAGAAAACGACAGTAGAAGCAGATGTCCGAGCTCTGCAATGCAGCAATCAGGAACATCAGACCCACCTCACCCCAAATATTTTTTGCTCTAAAAGTTTAGAGGCAGAAATTCCTCCAGACACTTTAAGGTCACGCTTGGAAAGGTAAATTGCTTTGTTTCAACTATGGTCCTCTTACATGGCCCATATTAGTTCAACAATACTAACCTCCAATCCTGAACATAAGTTTGTATTTAGGCTTCATAGCAAACAATATCACCATGGGGATGGTGGGTGTGTAGGAATTGTTCGTTTGTTGGGTTTTTTGTCATCAAGACAGTTAAAGGATTACAGCGCTCTCATTCAGAAGAGCGTACAAAAACGTTCATCTCCAATGAATTTACCATTTAGTCACACATTTGTCTTTCAATAAAAATCTACAGGAGTCTTGATAGCTATTACCAAGCAGAAAAAAGGAACTTTCTACACAGTGTAAAGTAGAGTCTCTCTATATGTATGTATTTAACTTTGGAGTTCAGCATCTTTAAGTGATTTCACAGGGGCCGTTTTAGGCATGCTGCAAATATATCCAATATATGGGTTTTGAATGTGCTAGGTTACTATAATTCACCAGCAGTATTAACTACTGGATATTTCTCTGCTGTATGGGTTTTATATTTTGCAATAAAAACCATGAACTGCAGCATACCCACTGAGTGCCTCATGTAGCAGAAGTTAATTTCATTCTATGTGTGACTGCACTTTCAGATTTCAGCTTTTTTCGGAAAAAAACCCAAACACAACCAACACAAAGAAAAACCGGTCTTCTAGAAAGACAAAAGGGCTTTAATTACATCAGGACTGCTGCCAAATCTCAGACATCAAGAGGGACTGAAACAGCTGGTTCTATAAGTCATCGGCCAAATTTATCTGCTATAACAATCTCTTTCTGGGAGTAAGAAGCTGGTGCTGAGTGCTAGTGATGCACAGATAAGTATGCACTGGAGGTGGAAAAAACAGGAAAGTACGTTTCATTAACGTGAGAGATCACTAAGTGTAATCTAAATACCACTCCTTGTTAAGTGGTAACAATGGAAATACAAGATGATGATTGAATGGAGCCCCTAAATCTCTGGAGGGCAAGTGATACACTTTTTTTTAAAAAATGAGATAAGTGATTACCTATCCAGTCTTCCTAGATTAGTTGCAAAAAAATTAATTATCCAGACATCTGTGCATTTGAATTTGAGACTTCAAATCAGTGGCTCTAACATTCCTCCCTTTCCTCAAAACACTTTTCCTGCAACTTGATGTATTACTCATCTTGGTAATCTGGCTACAAAACTAAGCAGGGCACCATGCGTCACTTAGAGGGGGGCAAGGCAGGCATGACGGCAGGAAGAACTACTGAAACTGGAGATATAGCCAGGGCAGAAACAGAATGCCTGCTTCAAAACAGCTCTCAAAGCCTGAGTGAAGTAAGCTCAAGAGAAAGCCAAAAACCCCAAACTAGAAAACAAAACACCACCACATTCATAGTCTCCCAACAAAGCTATCGCAAATCCATAATCCCATCCCTGCTCTAGCCACATCCCTTGGTCCAAACACAGAACCGATGGACAAACTCTGCTGGGCTAGGATGCTGTTTACTTACACTTGCTTCTTGAACTGAATTCCCCATCTTCTCTCCAAGAACCAACTTGTTGATTGTTTTAGGAAATATAAAAGGGGAATGCAATTTTTATAGGTTTAGTCCTAACTGAATGAGTATTCCATTATTTGTAACATCTTTTTGGCTGAACTTCTTTAAGTTTCGAAGTTTGTACTGAAGATATGACCTTTTACCTTTTGTGCTTTGATGGGTCCAGCTCGAGGCTGTTTCTGTCTTTGCTCTTTTGGTTCTGGTAGCTTGTCAGTGGACTTCTCGGAAAGTACAGGGCCAACTTCATTGTCACTGCCACTGGAAGCTGGGGCTCCAAACTGAATAGTTTCTATACCAAGATCGACTCCACCTTCTTGCCCAGGCTTTGTCCCCTAGTTAAGAGGTAAACATTTTAACACATTTCAAAAGATTTCTAGATCAGTACAATGCCACTGGTTCAGAAAAGAGCACAAAACATGCTGAGCTGAAAACCACTAAAAGGGTACTTTTACCTTCTGCCAGCAAAAGCATTATTTGTGACTGCAACAGATTTGCAACAGTAAACAAAATATGAACATACACTTCCTCCTCCTCAAGTTCCTACTGTTTATACAAGCTCAAGAGTAAGAAAAAAAAAGAACGCCGTGAAGAAATATGTAAACAAGATCAAGATGATGAACTGGTAGAGAAGGGGGAGAGGGACAAGTGCAATATCAAAATGTCCAGATTCAGGTTCACAACATTCTCCTGAAAGTTCAAAAATTCACATTCAATTCAAGAACAACAATAAGAAATTACAAAAATATTTCCAGATCCCCTTATGCAGTTAAAATGAGAGTTATGTCACATACTTACAGTTTAAAACAATAAAGTCAAGACCAGAAAACCCAAGAAAACAAAACCACAGGACTTCAAACAAAATTTAGGGCTATGCAAATTACGTGGTATAAGTAGAGCTAATATAGTTAGAAAGCATCTACTGCTTTTTGTATCTCTGGATTTAAGAAGGGACACAAAAAACATTTAGTTCCTTGGAGGCATCCTGTTCCTGTCTACACTACTGAACTGTACACAAGTGTTCACATGCAAACTAGGCAATATTTTTACTTTAAAAATGCACTGAATAACAGCTATCAATAGAATCTGTAAACGGCTGAGATTTTATTAAGAGAACACTTTTTCCATGCAGCAATCATAAAAGCACTAGCCTGTATCCTGTGTTTCTGTACTATCTCCTGACTTCATGAAATTCTACACATACTAGTTTAAGTATGTGCACGCCTGAATACATGAATAATCTGTACCCAATCTCAATGAGAGATTATTTGGGCAAGCTTCACATTCAGCTACTCTTCTTCCCTTCATTCTTACCTCTGGAGATGTAGCTGAACCAAAAGATGTCAAAGGCTTGTTCCAAGCACTGACCGAAGGTGGCTGAGGTGGGCTAATGGGTCCCACTGACAATTAAGAAAAGAGAGTTAAATAACCCCCAATGTCACTAAATGCATTCGACTGAAGTTATCAATTGACAGAGAATTAAATTATAGATGTTTTGATTAAATAAGCTTTGGTTAAGAAATTGTTAACCTATTCAGCAGCTAACAATATGCTACCTATTTAGCTGCTTTCAAGTGGGGCAATCATCACATTTGGAAGCATGACCAAGCCCGACAAAACACAGATTCCTGAAGGGAGTGACAGCTGCTCATTCATAGTGAATGAAGAACATAACAACGTAAAATACTGAGTAATATCATATCGCAAAAATCTCTTTTCCAAGATATTCATAGGTTACAATGCTGCACTTGGGAATGCTGCCCTCTATTCCCTGTGCAAAATACATCTGAAAGTAGAAATGAGACATTAACAGAGACAGCTGGCAATCAGCATTCTCTAACTACAATGCTTGCCCCCGCCCCAAATCCAAAAGAAACCACTTACATTTTTTGGAGATGTCATTTAGAACTGCTGTAGGAGGCACCTTGTTTTCCCATAATTCAGTTCCTAGACCATTGTGAGCCTGGGTGTTTTGCAGAACTTTGCTTGACACTGTGTATTCTGTGCTGGCTGTCCCTCCTGCAGCCTGGTTTTGCGACTGAACAGAAGCCTGTGGCTGACCTGGAGTCTGCGTTGTACATGGAGGCTGTGCCTGAGCTTGTGCCTGCTGCGCAGCTGCGGCTGCTGCCTGTTGCTGCTGCTTTTTGGCAAATCTGGGTGGGAGCTTGGAATTCTGACCTCGGCCTTTTTCGCTTGATCCTTTTTTGGTCCAAACCTGTAAGCGGAAGCCAATGTTATTCTTACAGCTGACAGTCTGTATGGACAACCAATTGTACATTGTGTAGCAGCAAAAAGCAAACTGATTAACCCTGTCTTAAAGAAGTTTATTTTTTTAGGGCTATTTAACCACAGGAACAATGATTTCTCATCCATTTTCCTCTTGGAACCAACTGATATACAAGCAATAGTATAAATCCTTATCACAGTATGAAAAATGGTGTTTTCAATTTGCCAGTTCCACCTGCCTGACGGTGCCCAATCAGGACATACAGAATCCTAAGATGACTAAATGAAAATTAATTTCATTTACTAATTCTGAACAACTGAATATTAATATAACTATCTAGTTATATTTGTAAGGCGAAACTACAGCTTCTTTGGAAGGAAGATTCTGCAACTTCACAACATTCCCAGTACCGCAAGGAGCTCTTTCCCCACTATAAACGCTGGTCTTGTACCTGCACTGTTTGTTCTTCCTTCTTTCTGCGCTCTTCATCTTGCAGGCGTTTTTGTTGCTTCTTGGACACCACTTCTGTGAAACCATCATCATTCAAGTTAGATTGGGAGTCTTCAACTACTGTCACTTCAGGGTGATCATCAATGATCACAACACCTATAGAAAAAGGAGAGGTATAGATGCTGCTGTTTTAACAGCTTCAGATGCAGCGCACCAAGCCAAAATCTGCTTTAGAGTGGAAGCAATTTCCCCAGACACAGATGGTGGCCCTGATTAAAGGTAGGCTTCTGCTTGCCAAGTGCTTTGCTGCTGAGTTTGAAGACAAGGAGTTAATCTTTAAGAAGTGAAAAACTGGAGGTTCCTGTACCAGACTCTCCAGGAAATAAGAACTGAAACATAATAATGAACAGCCTTCCCAAACATTAGCTGTAAGCTTATCAGTGATATCCACTGCCTTTGCTTATAAAGGTTAAGCAAATTATTAGCACATGGTGGAAAATAGTCTGAATGACAGAGTTCGGTGATAGAACAACTTTGTTCTTATCTATATATGAAAACACACAATGAGATTTGCCACTTTTTAGAGGCACACACGTTGTTAATTAGGTGCGACAAAGGTAGCAATACTCAAGTACACAATTATTCTGATGTTTAAAAAAATTACCTTTCCTCTTTTGTAAGTTTTCAAACATCTAGCTCTATATGCAGCAAAGCTAGCAGGATTACAAATTCTCATTAGCGTATTATCAATACATACTTGCGTAATTATTAAGATCAAATTGAGACAAGGCATCCACTTTTTCCTTAGGCTTCTTTGGACCAGCCTTAGGTTCTTCTCTCTTTTTGCCACTTGCATCCTTGGTGCTCTTTTGTCCTGCAGCAGTAACACCTCCATCCTCCTGATGTAAAGAGTTGCTGTTGGTGGGATCAACACCAGGCACAGTTGCTGTCTGCTCTTCAAATGGCCTATATTAGAAAAAAAATGAGAAAATTAATGACCAGCCACAAAGAACACTCAGGAAGGAGCTAACAAATCTAATGCAGATCACATTATAGGGCTACAAGTGTCTACTGTGCAACTTCCTAGTAGGCTCCAGACTTTTACTTTCAGCTCCTCAGCGAGCAGAAGCTTAACAGCAAAAGCTGTTTTGGGGACATATCAAATGCCCTGCTGCCAAAAGGTATCACAGAAAAAAAAAAAGCATAATTTTAACATCAACTCTGGCTTGGTCTATGCAGTTAGAGACACCAAAACTTGACAAGTATGCAGTTCAGAACTCCAGTAAAGCTTTCCATGGAAAAAGCAAACCAGAAGCTTACAGTATGCAGCATGAGCTAATAAAGTACAATATACTTGCTCCACAGGCTCACTTGCCAAAAGCTATCTGAAGCCGTAAGAATCAGATTTGCAGCATTCTGACTTTGCTGCAGAAACTGGAATAGCCAACTTTTGCTTCAACATCACCTTTTATCGACTAGCGAAAGAAACTCTTAATAGTTTTAACTCAGAGATTAGAGCATTGATCACAAGTTTTTAAGCCCAGGCAAAACCTGAACTTAGAATACAGCAACCTACAAGCACAAGAGCCCTAGAGTACAGGGTAGGCATTCAATGAAGAAATGTCTTATCCTGCCTCCCACTTATCAGACTACCGTGCGCTGTGGCTACAAAACAGTGGGCAAATAGTAACATTAGAAAGCTATCAAGTTTCAATCAATTTTAGCATATAGAGAACCAAAACTTAGTCTCAATGGCAAGCATTTCTCACCTTGCTTGTCTATGTTAGGTGATGACCTAAGAATACAAAAAGCCAAATGCAATGCAGCAATCTATGTACTAAACTACAAAACCACTCACATTGACATTTCAGCTTGCATCCAAATCTCGAGAAACATAGCTTGACTCTAAGAAACAGCACTGCAATTTTTATTTAATTAGGCTTTTTTAACACTGTGCATACATAAGAATACTCTGCTCTTAGCTCCATGTTCCAAGTGTCTGTATACAAACAGAAAAAATAGAAAGTACACAGCCACAGGTGCATGTGTTTGTCTTATTCTCTTTTCTACCAATTATTACAAATCTAAAGTAACTACTAATGACTTTGAACCACAAGAGGAAAACAGAAGACTAAGACCATATGTGCTTCCTAACAGAAGCTGGTACTCACCCTCTTTTTCCACTTCTGGGTGGAGGACCACTCCGCCTTTCGCTCCTAGGCCCTGAGAAGTTCCTCCCCGGTTTAGCTGGCCCATTGTTGCCACGTCGGTTTTGACGGTCTATTCCAGGCCGCTGACTAGAGAAACTTCTCTTGGCTATTTCCCTTTTTGGAGCTCCAGCATTTTCTCCTGCCTTTGCAGCCACCTGTGCTGCTACATCTGCTGTTTTCTTCTCATCCCTCTCCCGCCTCTCATTGAAGTCGCTGCTTTCTGAGGCTGTTTCCCACTCTTCATTTGCCTGGTCTGAAGAATTCTGGTTGGACAAGTCTGGTGTCTTACTTCCCGACACATCCAGAGCAGTATTGGAGGGCTCATTAACTGCATTACTAACTGTGGCACTTGTTGATGAGCTGGTGGTCACTGCCTCATTTATCTTTGATGCGGCCTCTCTTTCTTTTAGGCGCCTAAAGCGTGGTGGTTTATCTTGCCTTGGAGGTCGAGCAGGCCTTTGTCTTCGTGGCCTCTCTCTATTTGGATCAAACTTTCTCTCAAATTTTGGAGGTCTTTTATCAACTGGTATAGGACCATAATGTTCATTTCTTCTTGGAGGGTCTCCATCTTCTGGTTTAATGATCTCTGTTTGCCTAGGGTTCCACTGATTGTCTCTGTAGGCTGGTCTCCTTATTGTAGATGGACGTGGAGGACGCCCACTAGGATCCCTGCCACCACGTCTATACATTCCCCCTCTGCCTCGTCTAGAAGGCTCTCCTTTAGGAAGAAATCCTGGTTTGGGTTTGTTCTCATCATCTCTCATATATGTTTTTTCTAGGGATCTGTTGTCTACTCTGATATTGTTTTCAGGTTTGAATGACAGGGGCTTTGGAGGCTTCTTGCCATCAGCTCTCTCTTCTCTTTTTGGGTGCTTGCCTTTGATTAGACTGTCTTTGTCTGAAAGCAGTGTGTCACTTGCGCTTTCGTGAACTTCGCTGTCAGAATCTGTCTCTGAACCATGCTGTCGCCGTCGTTTTGGGATTACTTCAAAGTCAGAACTCTCGCTACGAGTTTCACTCTCTTCTCTTTGCCTAACAGGCCCTGAAGGCACGTGGTCTGATCTAGGCTTAGGATCTCTGTAGTGTGGGTACTCTCTATTATGGCCTCTACTGCCCCGACCACGTCCTCCGTAAGAACCCCTGTAGCTACGACCTCTAGAATAATACTCCCCACGACCTCTGCCTCTGTATCCCTGATCTGGGAACCAGTCTCTATCCCTAGCCTCCTTCCAGTATGTTCTAGGTGGTAAGCCAGGCTCTCTTTTTACTGGTCTGGTTTCTAAGCGTGGTTTCTCTACAACCTCCTTGCTAACTACCTTCTCAGTCTGCTTTTCTTCCTTCACTGCAGTAGCTGGCTGCTGAACATGTGGCTGCTGCTGTGCTGCCGGTTGAGCAGGCGGCTGCTGCTGTATTGCAGGGGGAAGCTGTGGAGCAGCAGGCTGGGCAGCCGGTAGCTGCTGCTGGACTGGAGGTGTGGGTGGCTGAACTGGAACTTTAGCTGCAGTCTCAGTTTGACTGCTCTCCTGGCTTGCTGGTGTAAGAGCAGCATCCTGGGTTATCTTCTTAGCCAGAGGAGCGCTGCTGGAGGCGGATGTCTCTGGCTCAGCCTGAGGCAGTGGTACTTGAGGTGCTTCCTTTTTGTCACTTTTTTCAGACTTGCTAGGTTTTTCACTAGCTGTCTTTTCTCCTTCTTTCTCCTTCCTCTGCTCACGCTCTTCTCTCTGTTCACGCTCTTCCTTCATATCTCTAAGCACGGGTTTTTTAATAGGACCCGATCTTCTTACTGGTCTATCACCGCCTTCGTCTCTCCGGCCATAACCTGGCCTAGGACCCCATCTTGTTTCAGACTTAGGTTTGAAAGTTTTCTCAGGTTTTGGTCCTTCTGATGTTCTATTGTTGATCAAAATTTCTTTTTTTGGCTTAATCTCAAGTCTCTCAATTGTCTCCTTTGTCTCAACAGGCCTGTTACTTAATTTAGGGATATTTGTTGCTGTCTCATTCCTCTGGTCTTCTGACTTTAGAGAGTGACTTGAACCATGGGAAATGCTTCTCTTTAGCGAAGAGTGACTTTCGCCCACAGGCACCAATTCTTCTGGAGAGCTATGTGTAACTTTCTCATTCACTCCTTCAAAATTAACTGCCGTGTTAGGTGTGTCAGTTTGGAGAGGTTGTACATCTTCCAAAGGCCTGCTTGGGAACTTTTGTACCTCCACCTCTCCTGATTCTCTGAAAAAGTCTGTCTTTGGATGAGAGTCCAACTGGTTGTGTTCTACAGGATAAGCAGTGGCAGGGACAGCAACTCGTTCTTGCTCCAAGTGTGCCTCAGACCTAAACAGCAAGCAATTAAGAATGTTAGGGTGGGGGAAAAAATTTTACTCATAAATATTTACTTAAATCAAATAATTTTCTATTTCTATGAAGGATTAATGTCAGCTCAAGGAAATAACAAGTATTAATTTTCATAGTGGCTGGTAGTTGTAGAGGTCAATTTTATTCTATCCTGATTAATAGTTTGGTATCAAATGTACAATTAGCTTTAGGAATCTATTATTGCTAATGGCTATACATGCGATTTTAACTGCAGCCTCCAAGTTAGCAGGCTAATATCACAAGTATTATCCAGAGAGCAGTACAGCAAAAAGAATTTTTGGGTACTTTTAAGATGTAGAGGAAGCCCTCCTGACTATTCATCATGCAGCAAAGGTCAAAAGCGACTGTCTTCTTTATACCACCTGTACTTAACACACCACTTTTGAAACTAATATACATCAGACAAAAGTTCTCTGATAGGAGAGAGCAGATGGAGAACAGGACAACACTACAGGAGTGTTCTACAAAACTGAAAGTTCAAAATATTATGGCAATCACCATTCATGAAATTAGGTTAAAGATCCTAAACAAGGGGTAAATTGTCTTTCCACACCACACTACAGAGCAGGCATGTCTTTTGTTTTATACAATAGCACCAAGTACAATGCATCCCACAGCCACAACTCCTTTTAAAGTTTTTGTGTGAAGAGCAGCTATAACTCAATCAGTTTAAACTGTGTTTTGCAATGTAACTTCCACAGCCAAGCGTGCAAGTATGTACGGCTCGGAGAAGTGACACACAGGAGTACGTAACTCAGGCTTACCTCAAATCATCAGGCTCTTCTAACACTTTGGGAGGAGAACTAGATTGCTGAGGTTCTGCATGGGGGTACGGGTCTGACCCCCACATCATGCGGGGCTCTGACAAAGGAACAGTGTGCTCTCTTGCTGAGCGAGCTATATGTTCAAATGAATCTGAACTAGTTGCTGATCCCTCTATCTGGTCTCTTCTCATCAGTGGTTTGGGAGGCATAATTCCTGTGACAGATTTAAGTTCAACAATTGAAACCAGTTTAACATTAGCAAAGAAACCTACCTCAAGACAAACAAAGCATATCAGGAGGTACTGAAGAACACTATTCTCTCTCCTCCAGTCTCCTTTCCTCTGTACCTTCCGTTGGTGAAACTAAATGTCTATCCACTGCCAGTTGACCTCAGAATGACTAAATCATATTCACCACTAGTACCCTATGTACCAACAAAAGGAAAAGCTGTCCGCTTCCACTATAATGGGAAGAACCAGGTCTGTAGACCTGTAAATTTGCAGATGAAGTTTCTGATCTAAGATCTGAATGGCAAAAGGCAAGATGAGTGTACACACAGGTGGTTTTTTTGTACTGTATTAAGGACTCCGGGTCCTTTTTTTTGGGTAACATTTAAAGAAATTCTACAGTTTTCACTGTCTTTGCTTAGCCTGCCTTTTCCTCCGTTCATTCCTTCCACTCATTCAGGATACTTATCCAGCTAATGAGCAAGAGAGTAGGTATCTCCATTATATTACATGCCAGACTTGTATTATTTATGCATAATAGCTTTCATAACTGCAAGTCAGACGGCCATTCCACAAATTAAAAAGGACTTTTTAGTGCCAAGAATCTGTAAACATGAATTTAGTAAGACTCTAGAGGCGCTAGTACCTAACATAAAAGTAACAAAATTTAATCTTTTTTTTAATAAGCAATATAGTATCAAGTGCTAACATGTAATGAAACACAAATAGTAAATACACTCTTTTTCTCAGTTCAACCTAACTCATGCCAGCTTTAATATTTGCAACAAAGTAAGGCTTATGCTGACATTCTGCATATATCCTTAACTGTCACTAACATACCTGCAATACAGAAGAAAGCTGTGATTTTACTTTATAGTCAAAGATATACATTGACACATGACTATCATTTTTCCAGTATTACTAAAATTTATTTTGTCTCAAACAATGAAATAATGTAGTTTCCTTTTTAAAAAACCCACCAGTTTGCTGTTACTATACATAGTGTGGTTAGGGAAAGACTTCTACTTCAAAACCAAGAAAGTTCAGCAGTCAAAAAATGCTGCCAGATTTTACCTGGATGAATAGGAGGCATATCCATTGCAGGTCTTCCTGACATCATTCGTGGGTCCATGTAAGACTGCATCATAAGCCACCGTGGATCAAAGCCCATTGAAGCTAGATGCTGAGGATGTGGTTGCATGGGCTGGTAAAGGGGTCTATGCTGGGGAGGTGGGACAGGGCCACTAGAAGGCTGTGAGGGAGCAGACTGTGGAAGGACACCTTGCTGTTGTTGCTGCCACTGCTGCTGCTTCATTTGCTCCTGCGTAACAAAACAGTATTACACAACTTTTTGTTAAGATGAGGACTTGAGCCAAATTCAAATAACCCTTGGAAACAACAAGTACAGTTATCTCCAGGACACTAAGCATTCTGAAAATTAATCGCAAACATGCATCAGGATGAACTAGGAGAAAAGGGGCAAAACCAGTCTGGACAATTTAGAATAGCTACCATTTCGCTGGTGTTCAGCTGACACACAGAACAACCTATACTTTGTGCATGTCATTAATGCAAAGCACTCTTCAGAACATAGGACCCAAGTCCAAATTACATTTGTGAGTGTTACACCCCTTAAGGAAAAGCTGCAGAAGGAATGATCAAACCCCAGGTTCCACAGGTAACCACAGGGCAATGCTCTACTTCAGCAACTGATGCAAAAACGGCCAGTTTTAAAAGCCTCTCCTGCCTTCTGCTCACTTACATACTTTGCAAGTGGCAGGAAGTGTTTCATGCAGAGCAATTCCTACCGATACCATAGATGCTATAGAAGCTGGAAACCAACAACCTGGGCTTTTTGAAACTTCTGTGGTCACATTCTTATTCAAAATGAGGCAGAAGACATCATTCTTTTAACGAACTTCCTTCTTTTAATGAACTGGTTAGTTACCTGCTGCCTCTGAAATCTTGGTGGTAATGATTTCTGGAACTGTTTAGAATAGCCCGAGGAAACAGCAGGACGAGGCTGAGATCCTGAATCTGGCTCACTCTCATGAGTCACCTGTGAAATCTCTTTCTCATTCCGACCACTATCTTGTCGGGTAAAGACTGCTTGATCTTCTGAAAAAAACCCACATGTGGGAGACAAGAGCGAATCTTAAAACTATGACAATTTCACCAGAATGTCAGATAAAGGATATTCTAAAATGAAAACAGTCTGCCTTCTCTAACCTCACAGTCTCAGTTCCAAAACCAATACAGCAAGAAAAATTAAGAACAACCCCTCAAAACAGAACAATTGTTGTTAATACATCTCTCAGTGTCCCTTTTAAACTCACATACACTGGGTAATCAACCACTGGCATTTAGGTAGTAACTATTACGTGATTTAAAAAGTGCTGTATCAATGCTACCATATTACATTTGAATCAACTTTTTTATGAACCAAGGTTTGGTTTTACAATCACTTTTATCCATTTAGAGGATAACACAACCTTATTAAGCATAGTCTGACAATTCTCTTGTGGCATTCAAGTTCCACTACAAAAAATGCACCAAGTTTAAATACGTGCTTTGTGTGTCTACTTCTCTAGGCTTGCTGACAGAACAGAATAGCTGAAATAATTTACATTGCTTTTTAGCAACATGAGTTGCTGACCCTCCTTAGCAAGAAAAGAAAGCCTGCTTTTCTTTCTGTATTCTTCAAAGTCCAGCCTAAATCACAGAGCCCAATTTTTCCTTTAACATTTTGGTGAGTTGGGCAAACAGGTCTAGCTCAAAGGACAGTTAGCAGCTGTAATGTGCTAGGAAAATAAATGGTCTAGACACACTAGGTTAATTAGGTATGCAAATTAGACTCCTACATTACAACTATGCTCTGTGGCTCAGCTTTAAGACAGACAACTCCTACTTGCGTGCAAGCATACCTTTTTCTTCCTTGTTGTTCCTGGTTTCACTTTCTTGTTTTTCTGCTACAGGTGTTGCCACAGGTTCTACAGGCTCAGGAACCTCATGTGCTGGTTTCTCCTCTTCTTTCTCATTCTCCTTCTCTTCTTTCTCCATCTCCTTTTCTTTCTCTTTCTCCCTTTCTTGCTCTTTTGCCTTCTCCAGTTTTTCTTTTTCTTCTTTTTCCTTTTCCTTCTCCCTTTCCCTCTCTTTTTCCTTCTCCCTCTCTTTTTCTCTTTCCCGCTCTCTCTCCCGCTCCCTTTCTCTTTCCCTTTCCCTCTCCCTCTCCCGCTCCCTTTCCCGTTCCCTCTCTTTCAGAGGGTCTTCCCGGGAGGGTTTTGTCACACAGCCAAATTTCTCATTTAACCGTTTTAACTTTTCGGCACAAGCTGCTTTTCGCTGTTCTTCCATTCTTCTTTCTTCCTCTTCTCGCCGCTTACGGGCTCGTTCAACTGCAGCAGATATCTCTGACTGCTGTCTTCTCCTCTGTTTCCAAATTTCATCTTCATCTGGTACTGGTTTAGGGGGAAAGGGTCCCTGCCTTCCAGGTCCTACCTGGCGATCAGGGGGAGGAGGGTGCTGCAATATTAAAACCAGTTAAATCAAGTTGAGCATGTATTATATAAACAGCCAGATAATTTAACTATTTGTCAACACATGTATTTGCATGGCACCTTTAAAAAGCAAGATTTAGAAGAAAAAGCAAGCCCCCACCTTCCTGCTCCAGTTCGGACTCATGCGACCTGAGCTCAGAAAGAAGAGGTAAAGATTCAGTTGGGCTCAGTCACTCCTCCTCCCCATCACTAAGGCAAAGTGACAGCAAAGATGACAAGCATCTTTTAGATTTGGTTACAGGCTGCTCTAAAGCACAAAGACTCAGGGCAGATCTCAGACAAAAGTCCCCCGAGGAGCCAAAGAAATTCAAGGTAGCTCAGGATAACAGAGATTTTAATAAGGACTGTTGAAAATTGGTAAGAAGCTACTATGCACACATTTCATTTGGGACTTCATCTCCCTGTCTGCCTCAGCAGCCAGCCCTCCAGCACAGTTCCCATGCCCCTGTCCTCTCTAGTTCCCAAATGGGGCTGGATAACTGAAAAGCTCTTGAAGTTCTCATGCATTTCATCTGCCACTTACAAGATGGGGCTGCTTTACACAATTAGCAGCATGGCTGTGCTGGGGTCCCATTCTTACTGGCCCCAGGCACTTTTACTTGTTAAAGAAAAGGCTTATCCCTATGTGAAGCATATTCTTACTTTTCTTAGTCTAAATCCCTCCACCACAGCATTAAGGAATTTAACTCAAGGAAATAAGGACAATTCTAATCTTTCTTACCGGTGGTAGAATAGATTTTGGATGAAGAGCAGGACCACCTCTTTCATGTATAGAAGGCTGTGCTGGACCCCGATCCTATTGGATCAAACACAGTACCAGGGTTAAGCAAGCTCATAACAACAGTCAAGCTGATAAACTTTAGATTTACTGTTTTCTACTGCATTAAGATACTACACCTAGTGAACTATCTGCATACGATACAAATTTGCATGCAAAACAAGGGCAAGAACATTTCCACTTTATGTACTGAGAGCTAAACAATTACTTTAAAAATTCACACATCCAAATTTCAGAGTTTATATTACTGCACTGTTTTTCCTCAAATTCAAGGTAGCATCAAACCCTGAAAGACAACATGACCTTTATACATAGAGAAAGCGCAAGTAAAACCCATTCAAGATCTTCCATCTTCATTATTACTGGTGTCAAGAGAAAACATTTCTGGGAAATTTTCAGATAAAGTCAACAGTAGCTTTTCCCGGGGTGGGGTGGGGGTGAGGGGGGGGCACCGAAGGAATAGAGCTGAAGCAGGCATAAGCTGAGGTCACGGCTAATCTTCCTCTACTACAGGATAAACGAAAAACCAAAATGGCTGAGCTGATGAATTCCACATGGTCTGTATAAAATCTATCTGCCTGAGATGTCAGAAGTGAGCTGACACACTACTGCTAAGTTGCACTGAAGAAAGTGGGTCACAATACCAAAAAAAAGCCCCACACCCAGGAAAAATGTGTGGGCCAGCTGGGCACTATGTACTCTGTGCCACTGTAAAACATGATAGACAACAGAACAACTTCATTCACTGCTACAGGGATGGACAGACAAGAGTATCGAGTTAAAGCTTGTCAGTTGAGTAACAGTAACTGACACGAGTTCTCATGCCCTCACAACTGTGGATTAGAACATACTAGATAAAGACATGCTATTTTTATTTTGCAACCAGAAGCAGCTAAGTTGACTAAGCAGCACCCGATCAGTTACCACAGTTCAGATAAGCAGTAGTTAATGCTTTCACTCATGTTCATAACCTTAGTTGACCTGACAGTTTGGAAAGACACCTGAGTCAGATCTCTCCTGACAAGGCTGTTGCCAGCAGAGCTGAAGAGAAGAACACACAAACCTGATCAAGCTGAGAGCTTTTGCTGTAAGACCCTTTGGTTGCTGCTGTGGAAACCTGGGTGGCAGACTTAACACTTGTCTGTTCTTCTGCTTCCTTCTGGCCATCAGGACTCTGGGAATCTTTTGATGGTGTTTGTTCATCACTATGTGCAAAGAAATAAGAAAAATGGGAGGTGACAGGTATTTGGTGATTTATCTTCTATTCTCAATGTTTCTTATCAAGAGTGATATTTCCTCACAGCAAGGATCATTTCTATTACACGCCCAACTGACTGGAGTCTGCAGGCAGTTATGCAATTTAATACGGTATGAAATTACTGGAATAAATATTATTGGAATGAGTACTTGCACTCATCTCATTCAACCTTCCCAAAAGCTAAGCTAGTTAAGTGGCATTCACACCCAACTGGCAACACCAACTCACCCACTTTCCTTCTCTTTTTGACTACTTCCTTGCTCATCATCATCACTGAAGTTCAACTGCTCAGTGTAATCCACTTCGCTCTGAGCACCTGATACATAAGCAAATATTCAATTAATCTTTCAGAAAGATTCAATGTACAAATAACAGAAGCCATTCATCTGATGTTCTTACCTGCCCAGCCTTCATCAGCCTCAGCATCTAGATTATCAAATTTATCAAGTTCTTTAAGTTCACTAGCACTAAGAATGGATGGGCGCTCAATAGGTTCTGAGCACCATGAAGGTGGTCCTCTTCCCCTTGGCCCTCTTCAATTAATCTTTCAGAAAGATTCAATGTACAAATAACAGAAGCCATTCATCTGATGTTCTTACCTGCCCAGCCTTCATCAGCCTCAGCATCTAGATTATCAAATTTATCAAGTTCTTTAAGTTCACTAGCACTAAGAATGGATGGGCGCTCAATAGGTTCTGAGCACCATGAAGGTGGTCCTCTTCCCCTTGGCCCTCTAAAAAAAAAAAAAAAAGAGAAACAAAGGCCACTGTCACTTATCCAGCAACAAAATGACTAGATAAAAGGTCAACTTGTATGACAATTATTTGAAGTATACAGTACTGTTCTCAAACACAGTATAAATGTGAACTACCATCCACATGTAAAAAAAAAAAAAAAAGAGAAACAAAGGCCACTGTCACTATTTATCCAGCAAAATGACTAGATAAAAGGTCAACTTGTATGACAATTATTTGAAGTATACAGTACTGTTCTCAAACACAGTATAAATGTGAACTACCATCCACATGTGTGACTATTGTAGTTCAAATAATTACTGATACACCACAGATGGTTCTTTAGGGAAGAGAAAGATTAGATGCTATAGCCTTGCTTGCACACTTCACAAACAAGCCAAACATCAGTTGACAGTAGAAAACCACATGCCTTGTAGCTTTCAAACAACACACTGAATAGATCTGGCATCCTTATCACCAATTTATCCATCTTGGAGATATTTCTTTATACTTTTCACGCTTTCCCACTGTCAAAGGTTCTGTACCTTTCTCCTGACTCCTATACTCAAGTTCTCCCAGTCATCCCTCTTTCTGCCCTCTTCCTGATCCCAACCACAGATCACCTGTCAAAGTTTGTACCTTACTGCCTACAGCATCCCCTGTTTCCTCACACACGTGCACAGCCATCCTCAACTATGGAGAAATGCACAGAGAGGAGGAAAACTAATTTTATAATGCATTACAGTTCTACTTTAATTGGAGAGCAGTAGAGTTGAGAACCAGGAATTAACTACTTTCATTATAACAATGGAAGAGTCCTTTTACAGGCAAAATACTGGTTGAAGTTTTTCAAAAGTGTCCCCAAGTGACTCCTGCTCTTCCCAGTCAAAAACCCTGTAATGTGCAGAATTCCCTCAGGTTTTGCAGTTGAGTTGTCAAACACAAACCACTCCATGGCACTGCTCCACACAAGCCAAACTTGTGAGACTAACCAGTGGCAGTTCTTATGCAGCATATAATCATAATCAAGACACTCAGTGCAAATTTTTTCTTTTTTTTTTTTTTTAATAATTGAGTCACAAACAAGAGTTCATACCCACACAAAATAACACTTGTGACTCCTGCTCTTCCCAGTCAAAAACCCTGTAATGTGCAGAATTCCCTCAGGTTTTGCAGTTGAGTTGTCAAACACAAACCACTCCATGGCACTGCTCCACACAAGCCAAACTTGTGAGACTAACCAGTGGCAGTTCTTATGCAGCATATAATCATAATCAAGACACTCAGTGCAAATTTTTTCTTTTTTTTTTTTTTTAATAATTGAGTCACAAACAAGAGTTCATACCCACACAACAATAACACTTGTAAGGTTTCTTACCTGCTAGGCTCAGAATTGGGAAACCTTGTTGGACCTTGCATGGAAGGAGGATATGCCATTCTAGGATACTGATTAAACATCTAAGAAAGGTTTAAAAACAGGAGCCATTCATTAAAAAATACTGCATCAAGCATATGAGATCATCAAAGGAATCACAATGGAAGTAGAGCAAGACTCTTCACTCAAGACAGTTTGCTTAATATCACAAGCGTGTGACATCAAGTCACCAAGGTAGAGTGATTACAAGTGTTAATCAGCTCCTGACAAGTTCAAACTCAGTGTAGCAGGAGCAGCAACAGGTAGCCACATCCTTTAAGGAGTTGGTTGCAATCCCACCCTTCTAGCCAGAACTGCTAAGCATTCTATGGAGGGAGGAGAAAGGGGCATAAGGAAATCACACTAGCCAATAATCAAACCCTACTGCTTAAAAACTTTTCATGTAACCATCACTTACATAAGGTGGCATCATTGCTCTGTACTGAGATGCGATAGGTGGTTGCTGCTGGCCATTCAGCTTGGGCTGAGGGACCTGTGGTAACCGCACATCCCTCTTCTCCGCTGCCTTCTGGCCATCATTTTGTTCTGCTGGTGTAGCATTACCATCTTCTTGTCCAAGAGCCTTAGCTTCTTGATCGGTTGGAGAACTGGGCGAGTTGCTCTTATTACCACCTTCTCTCCAACTAGTAGCATCTGCATGGACAGAATCAGTACGAGAAAAAACAAGAACACACTTTATATTACAGATTTACAGACAGGCATGATGAAAAACACATTCCTCCTACCCCGTTTTCAGTGACACAGCGATCTGTGCAGACACACATTCAATATTTGGTACTGAAACAAGCAATGGCCACTTGAGAAAACAAGAGGCTGTTTTCTAATTGTCTTCAGCCCTACATCCAGTTGTGTTCCTGAAGGGTAAGAGTTAAATTTACAGAGTGCTCTAGTTGTCCTGCTCTACCTTCCAAAACACAATGCAATTTAGGAAAGATACAGATAATAGCACAGGAGAGAAAACAGATTTAGCTGTGGTAAGTGAGCCACTGTTGACTCAGCGTGAAGATGCCGTCAAGGGAAAGATCAAGCTTCTTAAGCAAAGGCCTACCACGAAACTCTCAAGCAGCTCCAAATGACATATACCTGCGCATTATCTTTTTAAGTGAAGACAGGTATCCAGAGTCTGGCTTGTATCTCTATCTGATAAGGATGGAATAGAAGTGATGAGGGCTGTACTTCTGGGTGTGAATGTCTAGCAAAAAGTCCAGGAGAAGTAAGGGATTTTAATGACCTATCACTCATGTCAGGCAGTCCATTCATTTAGGAGCTTCTGCCTACAGAGCACGGGTTAGGACAAAAAAAAGAGTAAACTTAGCAGCAGCGCTCAGATCCATGGGGACCAACAAAACTTGACAGACACAGACTGTAAATAATGTTCCCTTAGGGGCGCAAACTCTTTAAGCAGTGTTAAACTATGCTCCTAAGTATCCATTTGAGTTCTTCCACTTATCTTTGCTGGGGAGCACAGCTGCTAAAGCAGCAGTACTTGCCAAGCTCATTTAGCTTTCTGCTGTCAGACCTGAAAGAAGGGCTTAATATAGCATGTACAGTGCTGACCAAAACTATAACTGCCTGCAGGAGGCTGGAACAGACACGCATAGCTATTTTCCTAATTTGATGTTGGACATCTCTCAAATTTCTTGACAACTTATTCTTTACATCAAAATCAAGTGAGGATCTGAATAAGCATATGGCCTTAGTCTGCAGGACCTGATTGAAACAAATCAAGGAAAACCGATGCCTGTAACACAGAAAGGAGTTAAGGATTCCCTGAGAGCCCAAGCCCTCTAAAAGCAGTGCACGTTTTGTCTATCGCTGGCACAAGATAGTGCCACCTACAGTGCAGGAAAGGATCCCTAGTCCAAACCTCATCAAAAACAAATTTTTGAGGAAGAAAGGAATCTTGTTTCTTACTGGCAACAGGCACAATCCCAAATGCCTCCCCATTAAAAGGATCTGGGGCAACAATACACATTTCTTCACCGAGACATGCAAAACCAGCATCATTATGGTTGTTTTCACTAGATCTAATCCCCCACAGCTGAAACAGATCCAGCTAGTCAGAGCACCTCAGCCACGAGCTAAAGATGCCTTAGCCTTTCAAATCACAGTCCACTCTTCTGGTATCCTGTAGATTACACTTCCTATTCAGGATTTTTCAGGCTACTCTCTTATGAGTACTAACCATTTGGGAACAACCCCAACGATGATTTATATATTTGGTTAATATTAGGAGATTTCTTTAAATACGTATTTTAGCTGTTGTGACATCTAGCAGCTGGAAGTACGAAAATTCCAGTATTGTTCAACTAACAAGTGTTCCTCAGAGCACAAGTGGAGTACTGACTAGGTTAGGAAAATGGAAAGTGAACTGCAGGTTAGGATTAAATACCCTATTTTCCACACACTAGGAACACAGTAAAGCAGAAGAAAGCCCCAAAAATCTGTTTCTTCAGTGTAGGAGTGTGTTGATTAAAACAATCAATTAATCAATTTATTTTGTATGGGGCGCAAGTAACCTTGTAATAGACGAGTTCCACACAAACCCATGCAATTTCACAAAAAACTGTAGTATATACTTACTTTGTGGTCGCAAGTTGGGTCCTGATCCATGGAGCTCTTCAGGTGCATCTTTCTCTTTGCCTGACTTTTCCTGATCCCCAGCTGCCGGCAGACTGGGAAACTCTTGCTGGAAATAACTATTTACTTGAATAGCTGGACCTACACAGTAAGATATTCACAAAGTCACAACTTTCTGTAGTCAAAACAGTTCAGAAAGTGATAAAAGCCTGATCATCCTTAAAAAGTGAATGTTAAAGCCACATCAATTTACTGGTAACATAATTCACATAAGCGCAGAGCAATCCTTGTAAAGCATTCACATTTGCTACCAAAGTTGTTGAATTTACTAGGCGAACTGTCACACCTGTTGGGGCTGAGAAAAATCGAGAAGCACCAGAGAGCAATAATGGACAGTGGAACAAGACTTAACACGGAGAGTACCTGAAGTTCCTCAGCTCTGTTAACACTTCCTCCCACCCCCTTCCAGACAAAGATTTCCTTCGTTTTATTCTACAACTATAGTCAACCTAAGAATGGGCAGCTATGTTATTGCAAAAGCCCTTAACATTACTGTTCTAACAACAATTCTTCAGTACTTTAAAAGGCCACAGCTTTTACATTACGAGAAAAGTATCAGAAGTGTAGCATTCTTTGATTTCTAAAACCCTTGACATCACAACTCTGGATTGGAATTTAAGACTTCTGTTGCACATGGTAGGGAAGCCAAATATATAGATTGTCTTCCTCTTTAGCAGGTTTTGTTAGCACCTACTTTGAATCAATTTCTGCCCCTCCCCCCCAACGGATTATTTACCTATTAGGTCAATAGCATTCTAGTACCAAATCACTGATAATCTTACTGTGGGAAGATTTCTATTCCAATAAGCTGAATAATGCCCTGTTCACATACCGTCTTTACTACTGGCTACTATAAGAGACATCGCACGAGGCTACATGGACTATAGGGCAAACTCACAAAAAAGGATCTGAACATATGCCATCCAAAAGCCCCCCAAATCCCCACAATATTTTTTTTTAGCTAACAGCTAGAAAAGCTTCTGTTGTCTCCGATCCATGAAAGAATCCTTCATAACAATAAAACGCAGGGATCCTGATTTTTTTCTTTTTTTTTTTTAGATGAAGAGTCAAGTACAGGATAAACTCCTTACTCTTTGTACTTTCTTTGTAAAGGCATAACAGCAAATACCACTGTTTATCCCCGTGCCTACAAACTGCCTTGAAATCTTTCAATCTTCATTCCAGCTTCACCTACTACAGATCATGTTAACTTTTTTTTGTTAATGCACATTGGACTCTTAATGTTCCCAAGCAGCTACATCCAATGACTTGCTTAAAGGGGACTGAAAACCGCAGTCACACTAATCAGATGGCCTGCCAGACAAGGGAGCCTCTTCAGAGGTCCTGTGGCACGCAACATTCATGAGTTTTATGAATCTTGAAAAATGTTTTCTGCTCAAGTCTACACAGTGACAGCAACAATGTTTTAATTGCAAAACAGCAATCAGAGAAGGATTTAGTCTTGCCTCACTCAACTGAAGTCTTACAAGATCATGAGGTGGCCAGCTGAATGACTGCTGGAACACATACAAGGCATCTGGAAAAACTACAAGTTCCATCAGCCAACTGCAGATCAGGAAAGCATGAGCACAACAGGTGTATCCCGAGTTTCAAACTGAGGAGGATAGCAAGCAGCTGATGCCAATTCACATTCTGTATTTTTTCTTGAAACAGCAAACCCACTACTGCATTAATTGAATGAAATGAGGGCACCATCTGGGCTTGGCACACAAGCTGCCATGGTAACTACAAAATAATTAGCTAAATGCATTTTGAAGCCACTGAGCCAAATCACTATTTCCTGTGTCATAGAGATGATCTTATCAGCTTATGTAGAAAGGCTGGTATGCAGATCACTTTGCATCAGTGTTAATTCTTTTTTTTTATTCTACAAAACTCCTGCAAAAATTTAAAGGAGGAGAGTTCCTATATTTGACAACGAAGGAAACACTGAACATTAGAGGAAAGCAAGAAGTGGAGAATCTAGAATTGTCACTTCTAATACTTCTGCAAAAAAAGGCAGAATCATTAGATATGAGATGTTAATAAACTCCATATAATGGCTTAGAAGTTACCTCCATGCAATTCAGATTTTACTATTCTAAGGTGTCTATCCAGAAGAGAGCTCAGTCCTTCAACTTGGAAGCCAAAACTCTATTTTATAGCCACAGAAAGCTTGCAAGTCTCAAATTTAAGGAATAAAACATGTCACAGGAATTCTTAGTAACCTCTCACTCTACAAGCAATTTAAAAAAAATCTGCTGAAGATTTAGCTCTGATCTTAACATCTGTAATGAAAACACTCAAGCTAAGATTCACACTGATGGAAATAGTTCTCCATCCTTTCATATGATTATGTTAAACCCCAAAACACACCTTTAATGCTCTCCCCAGAAAAAACCCTACTTGAACATTATCACTTTGAAACCAAAATAACCAAGGAATCTATAAAATAAAGGGAAAATTATTGCTGTAGCAGACATTTAAATAGAAGACTACATACATTTTGCACAAAATGATCTAAAACTATGATTAGAATGATCACTAACTGTTTATGGTTCTCCTTTCCATGACAAAATTGTATGCATTATAACTACTGACTGAGATTTTCCCTCCTCACCGTAGCCATGTTCAAGATCTTAGGCTGTCACCACCATTTCCTTGTCAATCCAAAAGAGGTGACTATGCCAGCCCTTTAAAAGGCAGTCAGACCTGCTGCTAAATCAGGTTGGAGCTCACTTGAGTGACAGGGGACCAGCTCACCTTCCGGCCAGGCAAGTTGCTTCCACAGCATTTGTAGTCCCAACTGGCCCAGTCAAGACTCAAACGCTTGCTGAGTCTGGGGGTCTCTCACAGCAGCATTCATAGCCTGCTAGGGCAGTCAAGAACCCCTCCACTCTGAACATCACTTACCGTCTTGTCCACCTGGTTTGGTGTTGGCCCACGATTTGGCAACAGGAGCTGCTTCTGGAGGAGCAGGAACAGCGGGTTTTGGCTGTGTCTGCGGCACGTCTGGCTGTCTGGAATTAGAGGAAAAGCACTTGTGAATACAAGAGGGTAAGCACAGAATAAGATTGTCAGGATTACTACTGCAAACAGGTGAATGAAATGAAGTAGCTATGCAGCTGAAGAACCAATAACTACTTTTCTGGAGAAAAAGCATTTTCTTATATAAAAGGAGTTGTTACAGTAACAGTTAAAAATCAGAATAAATTAGCTAATTCTTTCAAGAGTAGATTTCCCAAAGTGGAGAGGAATGAATGAAAATAGCTGGGCAGAAAATGCAGTCAGGCATGAATAGAATTATAACTTTTGAAGTAGTGTATTGGACAATCAAAAAAACCAATCAATCTACAACCACGGAAGGGAATAATTTGGAATAATGTTCTCTTGCCTCAGGAGTTAATAGAGGAAAGCACTTAAAGACCACCATGAACTGAGAGAAAGAAGGCAAACGTGTGTCAGAAATTACGAAGTAAAAGGAACTGATCAGGAAAGCTAAAGACATCATTAAAAAAATTTATGGGTACCATGAATTGGAGCCCAGAAGCTTATGTCTATTAAGAACAAAGTCTCAATTTCACCATCTTAACAGTGAGGAGGCAGACATAAGCACTCATTTTGTCCAATATAAAAACCAGGCATATCCTTGAAGATCTTTCTAGTCTACAGATTCAGTGATGTTTAACTTTTCAAGAATAGCTACTTCTGAAATCTGCATATTCAGATAACTTAAGACTCCAAAGCATAGTGTCTACAAGTCAAGACCTCCAGCTCTTAGTAGTAATTTTTAATAAAACAGGAATTATGGGGCAAATCCAGTAGTCTAGAATCACTTTATTATACCAGTAAAGAGGTAACTAGTGCAATATCGTGTCAGTTAACTTACAATAAACAATTGTAAATGCTTTAAATAGATCCTAGAGTAATCCTAAATTTCTGAGGACTGCCACCAAGAAGTAAGTTCCATTTGGGTTCTGCAGCGATCAAAGCAAAGCACTATATGGCAGTCTCAGAACTGACATAGAAGTAAACATCACAAAAAAAAAATCATTGCTGGGGAGAAACACACTGGCTTCTCACAGGGATAACTGAATGTAATTTTCATTTGTTTCCACAGATCACTGGAATTAAAAAAAAATATCTTTTCTGTTTCCACTTAGTTGTATTTTCTTACAACTGCACATTTCCCCAAAGTCTGCTTAGAAAGTTGTAACTTACATGGCTGTACTTTGTCAGACAAGTGAAACAAGGAACAAGACTGTTAAAGAGTTTATTCCTTGCATTTCTTGCAGTTCTACTCTTTCAAAGCCAAGCCCATGTAGAATTTGAGTTATCCAAACACTGTTCTATAGGTGTGGGTATTGATGAGGGAAAGAACTCAGCTTGGTGCTAGCTGAATTAATCAAATCAATACACAACAGGCTGCACTATCCAGGAAAAAGGGACTGAGGCAATACCCATAGAAAGTGACAACTTGGGAAAGCAGCAGGAAAAAAAATTCGTAATTACAGGGAACAACTCATTCATGTGAACTCCAATGCAGTGATACAAGAGAAAAAGAATTAAACTAAAGCAAGCTGATACCAAGATGTTACCTTTATCCACAACACTTGTGAGAGGAATACCAAAACACTTTACATGTAAACTGTGGCATTTATAAGCATGTTGAAATATTGGAGAAATATAGCAGTACTTACAAAAATGGTCTGAGGACTCGAGCAAACGCATTAGAAGGTCTCAATTTAGAATTTACTCGTGGCCTGGGCATACATACCTGTTCCTGGGAATGAATCCCTCTCCCCACTAGTTTTACTTTTATGTGGTCTTTGAGGCCTTTATCAAAATAATGCATATAAAAATACAAAGGCAAACATCTTCCAGTCACAGATAAGGGACAGATATTTATTTATTTTTAAACGCAACATCAACTACTAGAATATACTACTAATACATGCAGCAGGCTATGGAAAGGCAGACAAAGATGCAGATAAAATGTGTTTTAGTCAACAAGCTACTGGCTCAACACAGGTTTAACTAGATAAAGTGTTAAGTGACCTTGAAGTACAGGAAGATGTTGTGCAAGTACAATACAAAACACTGGGCAGAAAATTGTAAATTTATAGTTTCATAAGCTTAAAACAAAGAACTAAACACAACACTATATTCCTGAAGTCTAACAGCTTTTCAGAGAGATGTCAAAAATTGACATGTAAATGTAGGAAACTATACAAGGAGAAACAAAGGGACAGCAAGAAGGCGAAGAAAACCTTTAACCATCTTTTGCTTTCACAAGTGCTAGTGACATACAACCAGTGCCTCTATCTTCAAGTGTTTTTCAGAACAATTTATATGTCAAAGAATAAACACTTAAAACCCACTTTTACTTTTGTAGTGAGAATCATATCCTGTTTTAAGCTTATATGGCAAAAAATTTGCTGTAAAATACTTTCTAAATATTGCAAAGTTTTAGTCACTATTTTCTTTAGCTGACCTCCTGTACAAGTGTGAAACAAACTTAGCAGATGAAACTGTACTGAGGATGGGAAATTATATTATACACTGTATATAGCAGTACATCATCACCACCATCACTTCTATTTTGTTTATATCATATATTGGGGGAGTGTGAAACAATAGTGTAAAGTTTAAGATAGAAAATTTTTGTAAGTCTGTAGAATTTATGGCATATTAAGCAAACAAATTAAAGTGCAAATATTAAGAACCATTAGGAAAATAAAGCAGAGATTCAAAAAAAATGTATACGAACCAAGAATTTGAGCTTTCTCTGCCATACATCAGCACAATCACACTAAATTAAACAGATTTTTGCATACTCTCATGAACTTGCATGTTATTATTTAATTGGCTGCTATGTACCGAAGGGTTCCTCCTATAGTTAAGAGAATTTTAAGGTGATTACACTGATCTTACAAAAATATGCTACAGTATTTCCTTTAAGCAGCCATCAAAACTTACACAAAGGTAGCCACGTCAGGTGACTAAAGGAAACACTCATCCCCTCATATGGAATTTATAAACATACTGTTTTCATCTTAAGGGTGGTTTTTTTGGTGGGTTTTTTTTTGGTTTTTATTTTTTTAAACTATCCCCCTAATAGCAAGATTCTTCGTCACAAAAATTAATAATGGTGCTATTTCCTCTCTGCTAGCTATCTTGAGGACAGTCAAGTCTAGCCAATTTCTTCCCAGGCCCTGCCCACCCCTGGTTTTGGGAAAACTTGAGAGAAACAGCACAGCAGAACAATCCAGATCTCATTAGTCACTTACTTTTCTTCTTCGTGCTGTTCTTGTTTTGAAGCCCATCCTGTGCCATCTTTAGGCACAATGTTCACGTTAGGGTCATTGCCTTTGTTCTCTGCTTTGAGACTGGGGAGGTTAGCTGGGGGAGGCATCCTCCTTGAAATAGCAACTTTTCCAAGACTCTGTAATCCATGGCGTGCAGCAACTGCATGCCAAAACAGGAAGTGCAAGTTAACAATGCTGTTTAGCGGATAGTGTTCATGCAAAGCTACATAAATCAATAAAAATGTTTTGCAAGAAACACAGAAAAAATTAAGAGTATAAGAATTAGAAATTCAAAATTTTTCATGTTTTAATTTAAAAAAAGGGAATTAGAAATACTTGGTTTGGGAGAACTTGAGTACTTTTTGAATACTGAGTCACTATGGTTAGCCTATTCCAGAGATTAAAAAGGATATATGGCCCCACCTTTATACACAATGCTCAGTGACAGAAAGGTAGAGGAGCCATTTAAAATATGATGTTGATGTCTTAATATCCTTTAACATGTTGTCAAGCATCATTCTCTTGCTCCTTTTGGAGTTTAATGTACCTTGATGAGTCCAGGAATACCCACATGGGTCCAGCCCATTTCTTTTTTGCTGCCAGTTCCAGCTGGCAGATGCTGCTCTTGCAAAAACATTCATACAAATTGCATTTACTCCAGACCACAAGTACGAAAAAGCAATATGAAGCTAGCGTGCTACACAGGACATTCAACCTACCAGCTAATCAACTCAGGTGACAAGTACAAGATACTACCCTAGGCATGTTGTATCATTACAAACAACCCAGTTTCAACCTTTAAAAATAATATTGTGGAAAACTTTAACAAAGTTTGAACACACTTTCCCTCTTTTCACCCCCCAGTTTAGGCAAGTATGTCAAATCAAATTCAAAGCCTTCAGTGTCATTCCCCCCTGGTTCTCAATCCAATCATGAAAAAGCAGGCCCGCAGTAGCCTTATTTGAAAGGTCAGTATAAGTTTCACCCAGCATTTGTCTAGAAAACAGACAAAGCACCTGATTGGAAAGTGATAATTGCCTTCTTGTTAATCAAACACCTCCAGTACTGCAAATGTTTTCTGAAATATGGTAAAAGGCACAGCTGGGGAATGGCATGTCATGCTGATAACAAATGGAGACTGCAGCTATAAAACAGGTTTTATTTACCTATATTCTACTTCCTACTAGACTGCAAATGCTGTCTCCCTGAACTGATACTCTTGTTTACAGCTAACCAGAAACTGTAATCAACATTGCTTTCCAGAATTCTTCCACTTAACTATTCTATCTAGCAGTTAAAAAAAAAATCTTGCTGTGGTTAAGTGCTCATACACTTTGCACTCTTAATTAGTACTACAGTAATGATGAAACAGAATGTAAAACTAAAGTCAGTTTACTCACCTGTGGTTTTCTGAGTTTCCAGTGACTTTCCCTTGTAAGTATTAAACAGACTGAGTGTTGCATACTTTGTTTTTCCATCCTTTGCTTTTGTACTCTGGCCTGACTTTTCCGACATTTCGGTGGAAACTCATCGAGTCTGGTACCTCCTGCTCACCCCTCAAAATTTGCCTGAAAAGAAAAACAACAGAAAAGCAACTTGAATATAAGCCAATACTTAAGACAGAGTTCACAGGGCAAAAGAGGACAGCATATTTAACACCATTAGCACTGTTACATTTAAGCATACTGGAGATGCCATAGAATACATTAACTCCAGAAACCCCTAGCCTTATGTAACACTTGTAATTTTAAAGCATTTCCATCTCTACAATTTGAATGTCACAAAATCAGAAGGGTCAGCATTTAATTAATATCAAACCCTGTAAAAGTGGTAAATATTGTCCATGATTTCACTAAAAAAAAACCCCAAACCCCAAACATGCAAAGTTTCCACCAGCATCTAGCTCCCCACTGTCGAAGCTCAATGACTTCACCCACTCCTGAAGCCAAGTGCTGAGATACTATTACCTGTGGTACAGTATTTCTGGAATTTGTTTTTTTCTCCCCAATTAAAATCATCATGAACTCAGCAGCTAGAGAAATTAAATACACTGAGTCAGAAATTTTCTTTATCAAAACTAGGAATACAGTATGTTCTGACAGGGAGCGTGAGACTTCCTTAAACCAAGAGTTACACTGTTGTTCTTGCAGCAGTAAGTTACAGGGCTGTTAGAACAGGTCATCTCTCTCCTCCCTCCTTCCCCCAGAATAGCAGGCCTTGACAAAAAGAACCCAGATTTTTTTGCCAGACTGGTCAACATTTGGCTATTTCAATGGCATGTGTTACACCAACAGCCATTCCTCATGTCATCCAAAAACATGAAATACAGGATGGAAGCAGGGTGAACCCAGCCCACCAAGCAGAGCATGTAACCAGAACACAGACCTCGGATATGGCTGTTAGGCCATCCCTTATCTATCCAAAAACCTACGTATTGAGGCTGCAAGGTTTCACTGGAAGCCACAGCTCACTACTCAAACATCATTAAAGGCACAGGGAAGAAAAAACCCAGCCTGATACACCAATTTAAACATGCTTATCTTTGGAGCTATCAGTCAAGCAGATTTTAGGCAACCATTCACTGTTCACCGCTGCCCCAATACTTATTTGCAATTCAACAACATCAAGCTTTGCCCATTATTATTCTTCATGGCCACACAACTGCTTTCAGCTAGCCTGGAGACCTAAATCCAGGCAGACTAGTTTATCAAGCTGGAGTCTAAATCAGACATTAGGCCCTGCATTAGCCTCTTCTTCTATGAGGAAACTCAAGTTTATCATAAGGTCTTCAGTAAAAGAACCTGGCAGATTCTTTCCCTTCAATTCTCCTGTTACTTGCTGCTCCCAGACTTGTATTTATGACCACAATCATCCTGGAGCATCAGAAGAGAAAGTATTGGGCAGATAATTACCAGGAGCACATGGGTGGCAAACAAGCTTTCAGGTGTGCATACAACCATATCAAGTAATACACTATAATTACCTGATATTTAGCTATGCTCACACACTCTTTCAAGTGAGAACAATTCGCAGTTTTAATTTTCAGCCCAAGACTTATCCCAGCCCCAGATTTAGTAAACCAAAAGTAGCTTCACAATGGTGAATAATCTAGAAGTTGGAAAGGGAAGGGAAAAAAAAAAGGAAAAAAGAAAAGATGACAGGTCATTTCTTGCCCCACCAATTCACAAAAGCAGCGAAGCCCTAATAGATGCAGGCAGAGCAGAAGGCAGTTTGAGGATGGTTTAAGATAATGTTGAGTTTTTGTCATACTTTCCAAAGCCTGTACTTCTGGTAGAGATCAAACATGGAAAATCTTAATCATAACTCTCTTTACTGCAGAAGACAGAATTCATACTTGGACAAATCTTAATTGTAACAATTGTTCTTTCTAGAACATTTGATAGCTTAAAGAACAGGAGGCAGTGATCACGTTCCCCAATAATGCTTTTTTATGTCAAATTTACAAAAATTGGTCTGCTCATTACAGCTGAGTTCTATGCCTTTTATACTATTAAAATTCATACTGTTTGACAAGTTTTTCCAAAGTTACACTACAGAGAAAAAGAAACAGAATATTTTAAATTGATTAAAATTGCACATTCCTCAGTAATCTGACTTGCAGAAAATAAATCAAGCACTGCAAACAGTGCTCTTTTAAATTAGGCCAGTCAAAATACTCATATTTAACTAAGTTTAGACCTGATACTGGTTGCCAAAGAAGATACACTTGCAAAATTAGACTTTAGACCAGCTACTCAAGCCAGGGATGACAAATCCTCCCTCTGAAGAGCCCATGTGGCCCTCTACAAACATACCTGCCAGGTCACACATTAAACAAGCACCCAGTGCCATCTAATAACAGTTATAAAGAGATAATTGCATGGTTTTGAGCCATATGAAATGTATCCAGCTCCAAGACCTTTGCCTTTTCACTCAAACTTTAGCTGTATATGCTACATTCCCATACCGGAGCATTGGAATCACTCCCTCTGTAGCACCACCTACAAGATATTTTAACATAGGACATGTTTAATTTGTGCATACAATAGGTTGGCAAGTACTAGACTCACCAAGTGATTCCCAATTTGCCCTAACATTTACATCTTTTGTTATTATCAGTAAGGTAGCTGTTAGTCCAAACTCTATTAGTCAAATCCTTAAAAGCAAAATGCTGCTGTCCACTAGGTTTAGACTCACTGTCATATGAATAAGAACATGAGATGGCTGTATACCTCTGAACAGCAGCAACACATGAAAGATGTCAGAACTACTTACCAAAATTAAATAACTACCATGATAGCGAACAGAAGGACAGGCAACAGTACAACCAATAACGGCAGCTGGCAGGGTTCACTGCACTATTAAAAAATTTAAGCAAGTCAGCGATTCATTTTGAATGACTACAGTTACTACTATGCATAATTACAGAAGGCACAATGCTCCCAAAATTCTGGAGCAAAGATTACCTTTCAGCCACACTGTAATGTTATCAAGTAAGTTAACTGACCTTCACTGTGGCCTTAAGATTTTAAGGTTAAAATTATTACTGCAATTTCTGTACCAGACTTTTTTTTCAGACTGCAACTGGTTAGCTTATTTAGATCCTGCAGTGAACTCAGAAGCATATGAAATTAGCACAGTAAGTAGCTGCCACAAATTCTAGATATCCTGGTCTCTGTTAAGGGATATTTACTTGTGCCCTTTTAGATACTTATAGTTGGTAGAAGAGCAAACAGAATGCAGTATATTCCAGACTGTAGAATCATATTTTTAAAATAATAATAAAAACACAGCAAAGAAAAAACCCATACATACTACACAGACCTTTTCCACTAAGTTCCTTGCTCTCCTGATCATTTCAGAATTCCCCAAAATGACTTGTTCAGAATTTAATGATACTAATTCATATGTCTGTAAACTTTGCATAGTGTTCCATTAGGGCCAACTGCAGAGTAGAAAAGATACTACCTCCACTTTGGAAAAAAGTTCTTATGTAATTAAATAAGGAAGAATATTACATATTTGAGGTCACTTTTGAGGACTGGAGGGGTAAGAAGTTTAAAACATCTAACAACTTAACTCAGCGATTCTTGTCTAGTTTCCTTCCTTCTCTCCCCCCATGTCTATTTCAGTATTTTGTAGTTTTATTATACATATGAAAAAACAGTATTTCATATATGTGAGAACAGAACAGCATTCTGTGTAAGCTATGATATTTTGTTGTCTTGGTGAAGAAGTACAGACAGGCATGGAAAGGGGAAGAGAGTTGTGTAAAGGTTCAGGTAGAAAGTTAGCTTCTTTATCCATAGGGGGATAAAGAAGGCGGGGGCAGATCAATTCTTACTATTGCCATGGAAAATAACTGTATTCTCTATGTTATGGTCTTCTAATTAATATATTTTATATGTTTGAAGCACAGCATACACCATTCCTCACCTTTGGGAGAAAGACTACTATTCCTTGTATTTTTCAAACATCCCATCCTAGCTGATGTAAGCACGGACAGCTGCATGACAAACTCTCTAGATCTGTATTTTACATGCTGTATTTTTAAACCTCTAGACAAAAGAAGTCTTCATTTTTTACACAAGTGTAACATGTCAAGAGATTTCTTCAGCAATATTACAGTTATCTTTTATATGCAGTCCTACCTTCTTAAACCCCACAGCCCACGCCTATTTAGCATACAAGCACACAATCAGTTAGGACAGGTAACCTGTACATTAGCTTCCCAGGATTTTGAAGTCCTAAAAACATTCAGTAAATACCAGAGTAATTCCCACATTCCCTATTCAATACAGCTAGGATATCTCGTCCCTGCCACTTCCACTCCAAAGGCTATATTTTGGCTAAATTTGGAGAAGGACGAGCTGGAATGACTTAAGGCAAAGCACACCATTCAAGACTCAAACCTGCTGAATATATCCTAGAACCTTCAACTCTCAGTGCCTCAAATGCCCATCTGTGAAGTGGGAAACATCATAAAAAACACTACATGAAAGTTTATTCGTAACTGGGACACATTAGCACCTCTCTTAAAACAGAAAACAAGAAACAAATCCAGAAAGACTTTTCATACACTATTTTAAGCACATTAAAGAAAGTGGTTAAGGGGCAAAAAACATCATATACGAATTTGTCATTTGTATCCAGCCATAACTCCACTTAGAATAGCTTTGTTTCTGGCACACTGAAGAATGTGGTTCTGCTAAGTCTGGAACTAAATAATACAATTGAAAAAAATTAAGCTTTTTTGCCACATGCTCGACTGATATTAGAGGCAGATGTTCCCAAATTCAGTGTTATTAATTTCAAAAGACCACTGAACTCAAAACCCCAGATAAATTAACACAGCATTAAAAATTTCAGCTAGAAAAGAAAGGTTTCATTTCAACTGTAAGTCTGGCATATTTAGACTCTAGAACTTCACTGGAGAAGTTGCCTCCTAACTGTAAAACCTAAGCATAATCTGCAGCTAGATATTAAATTCTGAAAAACAACTGTGTGATCTTCAGAAAAGAGACTAATTGAGATCATTTACAGAAATATAAAGCCAATTTATAACAGAGAAACATAGGATACTGGATTCAATGTACTTGGAACCCAAAAAAGCCTGCCTTATTTATAACCCATTATAAAGGAACCCTGTTATTTTAAATGAACACTCAAAAATATTGTGTAATTATTGAATACATGGGTTTGCGCAGAAAAGATTGCACACAAATAACATAGAATTACAATTAAACATACTGATTTCACTTCTCTGACATGGATGTTTATAAACAATACACACTAACTAACAATCTCTTATGATGACCTTATATTTACAGCTTTCTAGTGCCCAAAGCATCATTCTGGGACTGAGGTTTTCAGGCCCAATTTTAGCAAAAAAACCCAACACCCCCCCTCCCCAAATGTTTTGGTCATTTATCCCACTATTAAGAATTCTTAATAGCTTCAGAACTTACTTAATAGGACATGAAAACAAGTTTCAAAAACCTCCAGTAACACTTAAGTAGCAAAAGTCTCCATCAAATCAAAGCATCTAATAAAAAAGGCTCTAAGGTCAGGATTTCCCACCCTCCCCAAGAGCAATTTGCAGCAGGGTTCATTGTCAAGTAGGTTGTTGCTAAGCCAGCTGAAAATTGCAGTAAAGATTTTGGGAACTTTTGAGCTTCTATTTCATGTACCTCAGACATGGCTCTATGACCTACAGAATAGAAGCTCTCCAGATCTTCAAAGAGTTCTGGGTAGATCTCACTACAACTCATTCTTGAACAAGATCTATACTAAGTTTTACTTCCTTAGAAAGCCGGGCTACTACACACTTCCACCTCAATTTTTCTTCCCCATATCTAGATTTTGGGCTCACCAGTTTTCAGCAGAGCTTGAAAGAGGGTACACAACGCAAAGATTGCATTGATTCTATAAATTCTGTGAAGGTAGGTGGCCAAGTAGGAAAAGAAAACCCTTTTAATCACCATCTCTTCTGCACCCATCACCTCAGAAGAAAAACCATAGCACGGGCCGATCCCTGAGGCACTAGACAATCTACAGAGGAGTATTGTTAATGGCCACCAAACGGAAAAATGAAAATGAGTTTTGCTCCTTAGAACCAATGCACTCTGTCATGAGACAAAGCTGTAGCAAAGCAGGCTTTGCTAGTCCTATCATTCTTCAAATTACTCCCCTTTAAAGCCTAAGAAAGTCTTTCCAAAACACGACCAAAACTAGGTATGTCAGGTGGAAAACAGATCATGACAGAAGAAAGCCATTTTAGGACATTATCCCACAGGTGCATCTTATTAAAATGCAGTCTGTGGATGCCAGAAATGAGCATCCACAAATATGTCTGCATCAGTTCTAAGAGACACCTAACAACAGTCTAAATAGAGCTACTAAGCTAGGCAATGAAAAACAACCAAAATTAGCCACCCACAAAAAGTCTACACAGAAACTAACTTTACCACAAAGCATATGTTAGTTTAAACTAGCCATCTATAGAGCAAGCAAATCTTTTGCTGCCTTAGAAAGACTGGAAGGCAGCTTGTTGAATTGTCTTCTGTGAGAAATACTAGTCACCTAGAATACGGCCTTCCAACAGGACAACCAGCAACAAACCACAACATCTCAGGGAACTTTTATTAGGAGTCTCTTAAGTCTAACATGGCACTAATAGCAGTGACTAACACTTTTAAAATAAACTTTCAGGACACATCCTGCAGCAGAAATATATTAGCACACACTAAAATAATCTGTCGGTTCTATTCTTTTTTTCCAGTGCATTCTTGAGAACAAAAGGAAAAATGAGTTACGAGCAGCTGGCTGGAGTAAAAACAACACAGATAAAAGGACAGCAACCATGCAAACCTCAAATTTATCTCTATCCACAGATTTGAATATATATTTAACTGTATGTGCATGAATATTTCATTCAACATGCATGGAAATCATATACCTGTGGAACAGCCCTGCCAAAAGAAGCTTGATCCATAGGATCAATCATGATCAACATGTCTTTTTAAGTGTGCCCATATAACAAGGGATCCAAAAGCTACAGACAGGATAAACTCACACTGGTAATAAAGCTGTCAAAAATGCACTAAATATTTTCACTAAAGCCTCTTCCTTTTAGCTAAGATAATTTCTGATACCTGTACTGTTTATGAAATCTTCTCCTCCTGAAGTGACCTCAGGAAACAGAGAGGTTATGGTCCCCTCCCCTCACAGGCAGAATGATGCCAGTACAGCTAGTTAAGAACTCTGGGGAAAGAAAGGACAGTTTTCATTTCATTTAGTTTGAGGATAAATTTTTTTGCATGTTTATATTCAGAGTATCAAATAAAGCTGTTCAATATTTTGACAAATACTATCTAAATATTATCTAAGGCAATACTCTTACCCAGGGATTCAATGCTATCAATGTTTATGTATGTCACTTTCTTCCATGTTTTACACCAGTGGCCCAATTTTGGTCTCCCACTTTCTACTGAATAAGAGAAGCTGTTCATCAACACAGCTCTTATACTTACTTTACCTTTTACATTATCTCCTTCCTTCCTTGTAAAGAGGCACTCAAACATAAATACAGCTATTCTTATGAACAAAATGCTGAAATTAGCAAGCATCTCCCTAAAAATTTTATTCAGTTCTCAACTACTGTACGTGCAGAACATGTAATACCTCTGTCTACTTTAGCTTTATAATTACACTTCTAAGTACTCTTCTGGCTGTAGATTCTTCTACATTTGTGACATAAACCCAGTTTTATCACTAGATGAGATTCAAATCTAAAATGTACAAAGTGCTATCAATGAAACATTTAAAATAAATAGTATAAGACTGGCTACAGAAGGCATGCCACAAATTAAAAAAAACCATGTTTTTGAGATGTACAAATATAGATAGCAGGTTTTAAAGGTTGATAGGTACTAAAAGATGACCAATGGCTACCTAACTTTTTTTTAAACACTTTTTTGTCATCTTTGTAAAATGATGGCCACTTACTGAAGTAAAGCAAATTCTCTTGAAACTAAGAGTAAGGCTCTCTCCAAAGCCCTGCACATAATTCTTATGGCTGTGATAATATCCAGTGAAGGTCTTTAAATCCTTATCACATCAAGCAGAATGAAGATAGTAAAGAAGTGGTTCAAACGAAAAAAAAACCCAACTCTCTTTTCCAAGGAAAAAAGCTGGAAGGACAAAGCATTGGCACCATGTTTCTCACTGGAAGAGGCTGATGAACTGAAATTAATTTTCAGTTTAAATTTTAGACTAAAGCCACAGTGCTTCCAATCTATTTAGGCATCTATCTCCTGCTACAACCAATGGGAATTAAGTTCCCATCCTGTGACTCAAATTAGCAGAGTGACTAGTAACTTTTTATGGGTAGTTTCACTGTTACCATTCAGAAGCTTACCAAGAGCCAGCAACATACTTAACTTTTACTTTGTAGCTACTAAGATACAAATACTCATCCGGACTTCCCAGACAACAAACGAAATTTGTAAGCAGGCAGCACATCACCACAGGAAAGGAGTCCTAAGGAAGGAACAGATGCTCCCAAGCAACAGGCAGTGAACGAGGTCTGGAGCGCAGACACCTAGTAACCAGCAGCAGATGAACCGGTGACTTAAAGGGAGTTCAGGACCAACAACCAACCCCTGCCCTTCTTCCCAGCAGGGAAAAACATTTCCTCAGACTACTGCTCCTATGCCTTTACATTAAGGTTTTCACTTTCTAGTCAGTTTTCTAGTAAATTTACATCCTCTGCAAAGGAAGGACAATAGCTTTGTATTTTAAAGATAAGTTTACAATTAAAATAGAAATCAATTTTTAAAAGTATCAAGTATCAAAGTCAAGTATCAAACAAGGCTGAATTAAGAAACTCCCTTCAATGTATTTTGTATCTTCAAACTAAATACGGATGATAAACTTAAAGCTCCAAGGCTCCTCCTCTTGCTTGTCACATTAAACACTATTTCCAGAATTTCAGAAGAAAACAGTAGTAGAATGTAATTCTTTGAATTACCAGAAGTTAGACAATGAAAAAGGGTACAAGTATCACCAGAGAGTTTTAACAAAAAAAGCCTCTACTATTGCCTACAACTTCTTAGTCTTGAACATCATTAGACTTACCACTGCACCTCCGTGTTCCACCACTCATACAAAGCCACACACACTCTCCCCCAGAACACCTAAAGTACAGTTGAATAAATTCAAGCGTAACTATACAGCTTATACTAAATTAAATACACAAGGTCCCTAAAAACCATTCTGCTTAGAATATTTACATGACAATTCTGAACTGAAAATCCAAGATCTGCTATCTCCAGCAACAGGACCTTTAGGCACACAATACTCCTACAGAAATCCTCTCCCATACTTACTCTAGCATTCAAGTACCTTCAAGAAGTGAAATACACAATGTCCAGACTCAGCCTTAAGTCTATAATCTTCTGTGTAGCCAAAAAAAAAGGATGACTGGCTTAAAAGCTCTAGACAGAAGTGATTTTAATTTGGCTTCTGAGTTTAGAAAATTTATTTTGGTCATTTTTTCAAACTTCTTTGCAACATGAGGGACAGATCTTTAGAGTAATATACTGATGGAATTTGCATACAACCAAATAAAGAGAATGGACTTAAAGGTTGAAGTTGTACACCATAGCTGCGTGTGTCACAGGCACCATAAAATTATAAGAATCAGAAACCCAGGATGTGCCACTAGACCAGATGCATGTCGAGTTCAGCATTCACCTCTACTGGAATGGACCAGAATGATCTTCGCATAAATACACCAACCTCAACACTGATCCAGCACATCTTGCTTCTGCCCTTACATTCATGGTTTTGGAAGGTTGCATTTGTCCCAGATAGCTTCCCACTGATGACTGAAGTAAACACGGACTCGTGCTTAAAGAAATAGTTCTCTGTATGTCTGCTGGCAAACTCAAATAGTAATGACCAACAGGCTAGTGGAATGAGCTTTTCAATTCTTTTCAGAGCAATTCCCAGTTTAGGTTGAGGCACAACAAAGCAGCAATGTAAAACGAATCTTGTTTCTCACTGATACATGAATAAAAAGCTTCCAGAGCCTGAAAAGACTACAATCTATATTATGAGAAGAATACAGTTGCCAGACTAAAATTTCACCAGTGGTGTATAGTGACCACATAAAATATACTACAGCCTTCATTGGTATTGCAAGCATCTAGCTCCTTTACTCACTTGTTCTACATAAACCAGACTAGTGGGAAAAACTTAATACCACCGCCACAGCTCAAGTAAAAATGACAAAGATTAATAACTACTAATAACTGTACTGTATTAGAAGCATTCCTTCAAGTATCAGCCCATTTTCAAGTTATCAAAGTACATTTAAACAGCTTCTTTGCCAGAAACGATTTTTCAAGACATTCCAGTAAAGAGACTGACAGCGCGTGCCACACGTAAGTCAGAACTAGCACACCATAAAGCTAATGCACTAACACAACACAGCTATTCTTGCAGGGTTCTGATAATCCTCAAACATAAATTAGAATAATTTAGATGTTTTGCAAGATTACCGAACACATTTCAACTAAAAATGTATCCATTTCTGAAAATGTAAGATCCAAAACTTCTTTGCAGCTCACTTTTAAGGCAGGCTATTTTATTCCTTCTTAGCCTGACAATTTCTTTACAAGTCTCTATTTCTTTCTCACTGAGCATTAGAGCAAATTTTTTTGCAAGACAGGTTTTTGATTTTCCAGTTTCATGCAGTTAGTTAAGAAACTTTTTAAAATTGTAAATTTTTAATTGTGGCAGGAGTTTTGAAGTGCTGGAAGGAAGCCAGGACCAGAAAAAAAAAAACCAACAGTTTCTATACAATTAAAGAGAGCATCATGAGATGCGGTCTCATTACTTCTAGGAACAGAACAATGTAAGCACTTTCACCCAATTAGCTTTCCAACTTGCAGATGCCAAATGAGATTTTTATTTTAAAGATTTGCAAAAGTGTTTATTAAAGAAGTTTCCATTATTTAGAAGAATGAGAAAACTTCAAAGCTCTCAAAACTGAATTGCTGCCTATTTGAGAAAAAGGGAATAAATTAAGGCAAATTCTTGCAGAAACAAGCCACGTACCTGCTATCAAAGTACAGTATTCAAATAGTAGGTTGTTAGGCAGCACTTTTTTCTGAATACAGAAAACTAATGCGACCTGTCTTACCTATCAGAATTCTTTTTTAACTGAAAGAGTTACAACTATTCACTAGGTTTCTTATAAACTAATTTAGGTCAGTTTATCCTGACCACAGCCACTCTCTGCAAAGGCATCTGTTAATGTTTAAGATCACAAACAGTCCCTTAAAAAAAATTACAAATGCACTTAGCATACTGTCACAAGTACCACTTTGTTTCTTGCTCAACTGCATCACACCATCCAGCAGAAGCCTGGAAAGGCAAAAATACTAGCATAGCCATTATCCCCATGCACACAGAAAGCGACATGGGGAGTCTCCTCCTTAGCGGCATCCTGAGTAGTGGTTGCTCTGTCAGGCTGAGAACAGGGGAGCAAAAGGGAAGCCCACAGTGGGGCTGCAAAAGAAGCTACACAACTGATGACATACAGATGTCTGTTCATGTCCGTTCAAATGAGTGTGCTGAAAATATTCAGATGGTCGGCACTTTTCTGCACTTGCTACATTTAGATTTAATTGTATGTAAAGAATAATCAGAACTGGTGATGATGGTTGGTTTGAGGATGCGTTTGCAAGAATAAAGGAAACAGAATTGCTTGTACCCTACAGCAAAAAAGGTATGAGCAAGAAGCCTCCACATATTACTGGATTTTCTCTTATTTCTAAACATACAGAGTACCAGCGAGCTGCGGTTCCCTTCCAGCTGCACTTCAGCAGATCTGATTCCAGACACAGGCTGAACAGTGCTTAGGATCTGTTCCTCTGCAGGCGGCTGTCTGGGACAAGTTACCAGAAACAACAGCTGAGCTGAACAAGAGTTGACTCCTTAAGTCGGTCACAGTGTTTGGTGCAAAACACTTCCTTTTAGGGAGCTGATGAAAGATAATCAATAGGTACATGAAAACAGACCAGATTCCCAACAGATGAGCAGCAGAAGTTGCAGCCATTTAAAATCACCTCTCTCCAATGTTTCATTTTTCCCTTTCGTTTTAATACTCTTACTGCAAAAGCCCTTGCACTTTTGAAACAATGCTGTCCTGGTTTCAGCTGGGATAGAGTTAATTTTCTTTCTAGTAGCTGGTACAGTGCTGTGTTTTGGATTTAGGATGAGAATAGTGCTGATAACACATTGATGTTTTAGTTGTTGCTAAGTAGTGCTTACACTAGTCAAGGACTTTTCAGCTTCCCATGCTCTACTGACTGAGAAGGTTGGAGGTGCACAAGAAGCTGGGAGGGGGCACAGCCAGGACAGCTGACCCAAACTGGCCAAAGGGATATTCCATACCATGTGACGTCATGCTCAGTACATAAACTGGGGGAAAGCTGGCCGGGGGGGCCGCTGCTCGGGGACTGGCTGGGCATTGGGCCGTTGGTGGGAAGCAATTGTTTTTCATTTGCACTGCTTGTCTTTCTTGGGTTTTATTTCTCTCTCTTTTTGTTACTGTCCTTTTCATTACAATTTATTATTATTTTAGTTCATTTATTAAACTGTTTTTATCTTAGCCCACAAGTGTTCTCACTTTTACTCTTCCACTTCTCCCCCCCTTCCGGGGGGGGGGGGGGGAGTGAGCAAGTGGCTGTGTGGTGCTCAGTTGCCAGCTGGAGTTAAACCACAACAAATGCCATTTAAACTGGTGGCATATTTCCAACCCTCCCCATGTTGAAGTGGACAGTGGAAGAGGGCAGGACAGATTGAGACAAATGTAAAGCCATTCCTTGCTGTGAATAACTCAAAGAATCTTTTTCAAGACTCCCATTTCCTGCTCCTTTACCACAATTTCCAAGCCCCACTGTAATAATTAACATTTCTTGACAGAGGAAGTGACGCTTAGTTTCAGTGTTCTTCCCAAGGAACCATGACTCACTTTGAGCAGTGGATTTCTCTCCACATCATACCTTTCTGCACCTTTAAAGTATCCCTGACATCAGCTGCAAATAAGTTTTTATACAAAACTTATTTTTTCAAAGCCTCTATTCATAGATCAGTCCTTAAGTAACATAGTTACATCTAAGGTTTTTTACTTCAGAAATCAGTTAGATGTTGCTTTGAAATAATGTTCAAGCTCTTCTGTTCATGAGCTCTTTCAGAATATTTTGGAATATTTGCACAAGAACCACTCTAGGGCTACATCCTTAAGGATTTTCATTCCTCTTTTGAACAGATGTGCCAAAATGAATTCCCTCTTCTCCACCTATTTTTTCCAACTTTTTTCTGTTTATCTTCTCAAGATGCTTTTGTTATTGAAGGATCCAACCGAAGTGCACCCTCAGCAAGTTTGCAGATGACACCAAGCTGAGTGGTACAGTCGACACGCCAAAAGGATGGGATGCCATCCAGAGGGACCTGGACAAGCTCGAGAAGTGGGCCTGTGTGAATCTCATGAGGTTCGACAGGGCCAAGTGCAAGGGTCCTGCACCTGGGTCAGGGCAACCCCCAGTATCAATACAGGCTGGGGGATGAAGGGATTGAGAGCAGCCCTGCC
>NW_008794624.1:1020056-1025037 GCF_000699145.1 Aptenodytes forsteri | reverse complement strand
GGGGCTCTGAGCAACCTGATCTAGTTGAAGATATCCTTGCCCATGGCAGGGAGGTTGGACTAGATGACCTTTAAAGGTCCCTTCCAACCCAAACTATTCTATGATTCGAAGATGGAAGCAGTCATCAACAGTAGAAATCTACAGAATAAACAATGTTATATAGAGTTCTGTACAACCTTAGCACAATAAAAAAACCTGTTCAAAAACAGTTACTCTAATAATTTATGTAATAACTTAAGCTACTTGTCACTACCTTCAAAACCTCCCACCTTGCTCAATACCCAAATTCTGTGTTGCCTGTAACTCCTACCATATTCCTAACCTGATTCACGTACATCAAAAATAATCATAATTTCTCCTCTGTATTGAGATGTTACAGCATATTTGCTTTTAAGGCTATCAAAGATACAACCACTGTGATAACGAGAGCCAGAGTTGCCAAATGTACCAGCATATAATACACCACTGACAGGATCAATAAAACCCCTTCACTCCTATGCATACAAAGGTGGCAGAATTTGCTCCTTGGCCTGGTCCAGCTTTGAAAGAGCTGATAGCTGCTCACAAACAGTCTCTTCTACCTGCTGCCTGTTATTCTCTGGATCTCTGGTTATACGTTTTTCCCTGTGACTCGCTAGTTTCCTGGAGCAGAGACCATCTCCTCCTTCACTGAGAGAATGCTCAGCATCTAAGAGATGCTGCTGCAAAAACCACACTGACAACAGTTCTAGACAACGCTGGTTAATTACAGTAAGGGTCAAGTTCAGCCCTCTGCTTTAGACTGGATTCATTCATGTTTTGTCAAAAAAAAAAAAAGAAAAAAGATGAGGAGCTAAATTAGAAAAGCCTTATCAGCATACCCAGCTTTATGTATCTGCCTTTCAGCGTTACAGAACCCATTTTCCATGGAAGTTAACTTGCATCTGCCAAATGGCTACAGATGAAGTTTAACATCTTCAGTTGCTCTTGGTTCTGTTTATTCTGCTTAGAAAAAAGAAATCCTACGTGTCCCTTGATACTCTGCTTTCAAGATGCAGTACGTAAATAATTAAGAAGGCTCAATATATTATCAAAATACTTACCAAGAAACTTTTCTTTATCCAAAGCTAAGTGCATACTACAAAGCTCTGTCCATGCTGAAGCTTGATTTGTGGCACGAAAAACATCTCCTAACCAAGGTGACTCCAGCAAATTAATCAAGTAGCTATATCACAAGCCAAAGGCAAGTTTTTCTTACCAGAACACATCCTTTCCTAAAGACTATTTATACACATTGGCAAGAGAAAATGTTATTCCTCCTCACTAGAACACTTCTGCTGTGCACCTCTATATACACCTAGATACACTTGTACAGGAAGCACAGACTGTCCTAAACACTATTATAAAACAAGCCCTGTAAATACAGTAATTTATTTTTTGCAAAATGAAAGCATCAATGCATTGATCTAAAGACAGGGAGGTCCTTCAGTGGAATATATGGTTACTTTGAAATAGAAGAAATATATTAAGTCCTAAAGCATATGAAGACTTAAATTAGGAGAAAATCATTGGCTTCTCAAACAAAATGAAGATGTTCCTGCACTTCCACCTTAGCTGAAGATTCATATCAGTTATATAATGTTTCTTTTGCCAAGAATAACTTGAATTGTATTTGCAGGAGTAATAGTTTAAGTCTACAGTCATCACTTTAAAGTATAAGTTAAAATTTACAAACACTAAAATCTACGAATATTAAGGTTACATGCTTACAAAATATTAATTTTAAAACAAGCTGTAGCTGTTTACATGATTTAATGAGGACAGCCTGAAAAGGTTTGCTTTTCTAAGCAGAGAAGGTTTGATTTGCTAGCTTAAGCAAGCAGTGTGGCAAAAAACGGGCAACCTAGCCATTGCTGGTTTTAACATGAAAAACCATTTGGTACCTCTGAGCATGATAAGCTACATCTTCTATCCCAGCTAACTAAAAATTGAGTAAAGCTACCATTTCACTTAGGAATCAGCTGAACATTGATTTAAAGAGGTATTTAACAGACCTGTCTTCTCTCAGTCACCCAGCACCGGGTGATGCCACAGTTCTTCAGGCACTACTTGTGCATTTGGTGTACCTGAATATAAGGTGCAGTAATTCTTGTCTCTGATGTTGTAAGCCCCTGAAAGTGTAGCCCACATTATTTTCAAATACATATCAGTTAAAATTTATCACCATCATACTTTGGATTGAAGATATATAATGTTGATTCTGCACTATAATTATACTGTTAATCAGGACAGTGTCAGACATATAAAAACATGAACAATGTGAACGATACACAGCTGCTCCCTTTAATACGTGTTTGCAATCTGTAACAGACTAGTTCGTTAGCATTTAGTTAGAATGTTATGTAATGGTTGAGGTATTTGTAATAAAAACAGTCTATTTCTGTCAGCCTGTTCTTCATAGACATAAAAGCTGTCTTCATCTGATTTTTATTAGGACTTCATCTTTCCCTGCTCTTTACGCATTTTTTAAGACTTCTGTCCACTCCGTTTCCATTTCACCAACACACAGAGTATTATTTCCTCCCACCTCCTCACACAAATCTCAGCTTTTATTTTTACACCTGCTTTCACGCATGGGAAGTTTCCATGGGGTTTTGAAAAACCCAGACCCAAAAAAAAATGAGGGCATGAAGCTGAGCGAGGAAAAAATTTGCTACAGAAGATGAACAACTGGTTCTACCAGTAAAACACCACTGGCAGTCCCGTCATTACAAGCCCAACATCCATCCCCAACTAGTGGAAAGGTGGTGCATTTTCAGGGCAGAGGTTCCGCCCCCCCAAACCCTCCCTTACTGTTTCCAGCCTCTGAAGATGTCCCACTCTTCCTTCAACAGAAGAATCAAAGAGGAATTTTTTTTCTTCGCTCACATCTCCAATACACTACACAAGGGTATATTCCTCTGCAAAAGCACACTATGAAAGGCTTTAATCCTTCTGCAAGAACTACCTTTTTCTTTCTATCTCCGCATCTAAGCCTCTTATCCACGACACCCTTATATGGTATTTAGACTACATTTTCCACCCTCTCTCCACTTTCACATCACTGCCGTTAGTTAGCCTGGAAAATATTCTGGAATAAAGGGCTTGCACTTTCAGTAACCTAGGACACCTGGCTGAAGTCAACCCCATACAATATACCCACTGCTTTGACTTACATTCCTTCTCTTTATTGACATACAGCATTCATTCAGACAGAACAAAACCTATAGAAGAGCTCCCTTCTGAACTGTATCATCTTTTCCTTGCTCTTTGTGGCCCATTTCACTTTCCCTAGTAGACTTCAGGATGTGGGGAAACAGGATCTACAGAAGATGCATACCATAATTCTGTAGCATTGAACAAGGACTCCAGCAACCAAGTTAAAGCTGTAGATTGATGTAACTATTTTTACAGGTTGCTCTACAAAAAGCTAGGGTTCCTGTTATGAAGTCTAAATGAGAGTAAAGAAATTATAAATTGCTACTAAACTGCAAAGAGACAGAATACATCTATTAGCAAAACTTACAGAAACGACTGTGTATTGATTTATACATATTTTACAAGCTATTATTGACCAAAGCAATACACTTTATGCAGGAAACATATACACTAAGGCAGAGTTCTAGGTGACAGAGACACTCACAGGCCATAATTCTAGTCTCCACACACAAGCACTGGCCTATGCCAGTTCTCACTTCAGTTAAACAGCCACCTCTTAAGCACACACCCCCACCAAAGCGGCCATACTCCTCACTCACTGAGCGCAATATTCTGAGGGACAAATTGCCCTTTCATTCACCAAGTTCAGAGAACGCCCAAAACTTTGAGATTCCTTATCCAAAGGAGACTGTAGCAGAGTTGCACTAAAACACCCTAAAATTAACTTTGAAGAAAAAGTCTCTAGACTATGTAATTCAAAGAAAATTGACAGCCATTCACCTCCTGGCAGTCAGTATTAAACGGTAATCCTTTTGTTTCTCACTGACAGTCAAATGAGATCATGTCCTGTTTCCTCCTCCCTTCAAAAGCAGTTTCTTGTCTGAGCAGAGCTCTTAAGACTAGACAACGGGTAGGCCTGATGCCTGACTGCAGAAGAAACAAAGCTATTAAAAATTAGATTCCTGTTCCTTCTGTTGGAAGTAATGCTAATTTCTACTAACGCACCCATCTGACCCCAGTAATCAAAGAACAACAAGAAAAAACAGTCCTTCCTCAGTGATACAGAGTTCAAGACCTTTTACAAAGGAACATGCTTACAAAACATGTGAGAGAGACAAAAAGGAAAGAAACAGAAAAAACAAAATGTTCCATTCAACGCCCAGCACCACGCTCTCATGCATGCTCCCCTTCCCCATAAAGAGGGCCTGAACCAGAAACTATCTGGGTCATCTTTAGCCCCAGAATTTTCAATCCCTGCATCCCTAGGTGATGGCTCCCATCATGCCTACTGCAGACTGGCTGCCTGAATTTTAGCCATGTCATCTAACCATGTTCACACAATCCCTTAAGTGCTATCAGTAAGAACTCCCCTGACTCTGATCACCCCACCCCTACAAATCTTGTCCCTAGGAGCAGAAACAATACCTTCCTGAACGGTGCTTCATTCAGTCCTACATCAAATAACCCAGGAACAGCCTTTTATGTACATCTCAAGAACTATGGATGAATATTTTTCAGAGTTAGAAAACCAAAAAGGCCGTGCCCTGCATGTGCCTCCAGCAGCTGTAAGAAAAGGCTCCCCTCCCCCTGCGTTTCTGGAGGAAGAATCACCACCACAAAGTGAGCGTAAATGCACGAAGGGGACGGCACGCTTCTCGAGTAATCTCCCTCGAGATAGAGAGACCTGGAGCCCTTAAAAAAGAAGCGGGGGGGGGAAGGAAACGGGGGACAGGAGAGAGAAAAAAGCAGCACACCCGCAAGAGCGGCCCTCAGCCCCCCCACCACAGCAGCCCCCTCCCGCCGC
>NW_008794624.1:1015243-1019248 GCF_000699145.1 Aptenodytes forsteri | reverse complement strand
TGGCTGCAGCCCGAGTGCAAGTGCGCAGCGCCCGTCCACTGGGTTTGCAGCAAAATGCCCAGATGAAGAGCAGGGAGGCTCTGCCTTCTCCCCGTGGGCTTCAGCGTTCCCTGCAAGGCTGAAGCTGCTCGGGCAATGGCAGGGACGCTCGCCCACCTGGATTTGTCACTGTATATATTATTTCTTAGGACGGGGCTCCCCCCCGCCACGACTCGGGGTACTGGGTCCACTTGTTCCCCCCCCCCCGATAATAAATCATTAATAAAACCATCAGAGAAGACCAAATCCGTGAGGTTTATTTGTGGCTCCCTACTTCATGTCCCAAAGGTTACCAGACAAATACAAAGATCTTTACAGTTAGTGTTTCAGAAAATCTCAAGGTGGTGTGGGTCTTGCTGAAATTTTATGGAGGAAGCTCTGGGTGAGCGGGGGGGGGCGGAAGGCTGGCCCCATGCACACCAGCCCATCCCAAAATGGCTCTTCCCAAAAGCCCTGTGGAGATCCAGCCTGGTGCTGGTGCAATGCGGGCACAGATTGCGGCAGGTTTGGGGTAAATGCTCCATACAGCCCTTGGTGGGTATGCAACATCGGTAGGAGGAGGCCGGTCGCCAGACAGCACTTGCGTCCAGGCTCCTGCCAGCACTGGGCCAGCTCCAGCCCCACTGACAGCACCTGGCAGCAGCACGGTTTCGCATGGTCCCCAGCTCGCCCGGGACCCCGTCTCACCAGGTTTCTTCTACAGCTGGGGACCTGCCCAGGGGCTCCAGCCCAGCCGGGGGTATTTAGAAAGGAGGAAACCTGCTGTGAGAGCCACCGGCAGGGCCAGGAGGCACATCCAGCGCCAGCTGTTGGAGCCATTGGAGGAGTCATCCACCACCCGAGTTCTCAAGGGCTTCAGCGTCCGCTGCCACTGAGTCAGGATGGCATTTCTGGCACCGCTCCACTTCCCCCGTCCCACCAATCGGTACTGGTAGGGTGTGCAGGGGCCGAAGAAGACGGCCAGGGCCAGCCGAGGGTCTGTCAGGAGCAGCCTCAGCACGCTGGGCTTTACGCCAGCACACGAAGCAATTTCATCGGTGTAGCTGATAAAACTTATCTTCAGGTTCTCCCTCTCAGATGGATTCCTTCAATGGGACATAAAAGAGACAAAATCAAATAGCATCATCCCATCTCGGTTCCCAGCTCCACGGAAAGCAAGAGCTCTGGGCTCAGACACTGGCCAAGCCCCCGTCTCCGGGGCCGAGCTCCCTCAGCCCCAAATAAACCTAAAGGCACTGAAAGAGCCTCTGTGGGGTTGGTCCTCAGCAGTTATGCTGGGGCAGGGAATAGGCAGAAGCTTGTTTTGTCTCTGTGATCTGGTTGTGGCCTCAAAAATGGTTCTAGCATAATACTGCCATCATTGTAATGCCACAAATACCTGCGCTATGTCCTTTCTTGAGGTTCACAGGTGTGGATTTTGAGAGGTAGAGGAGTAGACATTCACAGATAAGACTTCCAAGGGGACTGGGAAAAACTGGGAGATGCAGAAAGCTTCCCATGCTGGGAGGGACTTCCAGGATTTTTCTGCTTGAGGCCTCATCTCTCTCGCAAGAGGGAGGATGTGTGCTCGGTCTGCTTCAGCAAATTTGGGACAGCCTTGCGTTTAGCTCCGTTTCACCTCAGACTCCCATATTTCTGTGTAACAGCATCATGTCTGCAATAGCTGGGACTCCTGGTGATAATCCCCGTGGCTTTGTTTTGTCCCAGATTTTCATCAGTGTCCTAAAAGGCAGCTCTGCCTTGCTGGCAGACCTAACCCAGCCTGCACGCCATCTGGCCCAAGGTCCCTTCCTTGCCCCTGAAAGCTGTTGCAAGGAAACACGTCTACTATCACCCGTCCCACAGCCTTGAGGACACATCTCAACCTCCTGTAAAATCCCAGTGCCAACAAGGCAGGACGTTAACTCCCACGTACATGACGGACGAGTTCCAGCCTTGTCTAATACTCATCTTGTCCTGTCAAAAAACTGCCACCAAACTGCCCCCACTCGCATGGCCTGGCTCCAGTGGGGTTTCTGGATGGGGCTTGGCCCTGACCCCAGTGCACTGCGCTGCCTGGATTTGGGAGGGAGAAGCCATGAGATGGCACCCTTAGTCTGGAGGAAACCAAACCTCCATCTTGACATGCTGGGAATGAGGGCATGACTTGGAGGCCTGGCGGAGGGGACCTGCAGGTCCTGGGTCTTGCTGTAAGCTGCTCCAGAGCACCCTGCCCTTGGTGTCTTGGTCCGTCATCCACGAAGGAGCCACAACAACATTTCCCTACCTCGCTATGGGTGGTGAGGGAATAAATGCACGTTACCCTGGCAGGCACATGGTGCATCACGCACCTTTTGACCGGTGGCTTCTTCTTCAAAACATCAGCCATCATCCTGCTGGCGGGAGGGAGCTTGTTCCAGCCTGAGAAGACAGAGAAACCAGAGACCTCCAGCAGCACCTTAAGCTTAAGAGTTCACCCCCTTCCCATGCTCCCAGTCCCTTTACCGAGAGCATTCATGCTTGCTGGTTATGGCAGTGTGCGTGGAGCAGCAGGGATATGGAAATGCAGTTGTGGGGCAGAGGCTACAGTGCTACAAATGGCCACCACGGGCAGTGGCAGGAGCCGAAATATGCCCTAGGCTCTGTGGACATCAGATCAGGCTGCCCCAAACCTCCCACCTCAGTAGATCCCCCCATCCCTGCACCCCGTCTCCCACCTGCAAAGATCCCTGTCACCCAGCGAGCCTGCATTTCTGCTCCCACCATCACAGAGCCGGTCAGCTGGACTAAGCCGATGATGGCCAATGTCGGCTTTTCCAGCTGGGGAGGAAAGATGCGTTTATAGAGGGAACGGTTGTCATCAAAGAGGCTGCGAACCGACTCTTCAAGGAAGGGAAATGAGAAGATGTAGCCCGTGGCAAAGAGCACCACATCGATGTTTTCTTCGGTTGTCCCGTCTTCAAAAACAGCAGAGCTTTTGGTGAACTCCTTCACATTTGGCTTCAATACAATGGTCCCAGAGAGGAGACAAAATGGCAGCTCTTCGTTGATAATTACCTTAAAGTTGGAGCTTGCAGGTGAAAAAGAGGACAGCAATGTTAGTATCTGTGAAGGACCCGAAACGTCTTTTGTAGCCACAGTTCCCCTCCAATGGTTTGCTATTCCACAAATATCCCCTGAAATTAAAAATTGAGCATTTCACGCCATTAAAACCCCCGACCAACTAACAAAATAGCCAGAAAAAGCACCTTTTGGTGGAAGCCAAGCCATAGTTCGCGTGGTTAAACCACGAATTGAACTTCCGAAACCTGATCCTCTTTGTGAGGGCTGATGGGAGAAGCCAGTCGAGAAAGTGGTTGAAGCGGGTGGTGCTGACCATGTCGAAGGGGAAGCCATGATCTGAGACCCGGCTGAACACCCATGTGCTGCTCCTGGAGCTGAGGAACACCTGAGGGAGAAGGCAGGTCTCAGCCTCCTGCTCAGACACCTCGTTGCCGGTTTTGCCCTGAATGGCAAATCCCATCTCCTGCACTTGGGAGCCAAGAGGGTTATCCCGAGGGAAGGAGACAGTGTCCGGATGAACCGAACAGCTCGTGGTGGCTTCTGCAATGTTCCCACAGCTGCTGAATGGCCATTCCTCAGGTGGCCCAAACTCTCCAGGAATTGCAGAGCTTCTTCAATTGCCCTCAATTTGAAGTGCTATTTATTGAGAAACCCGGTGGGCAAAGCTTCCTGCGTGTACCCTGAGCCACCCCGAGGGAAGGAGACAGTGTCCGGATGAACCGAACAGCTCGTGGTGGCTTCTGCAATGTTCCCACAGCTGCTGAATGGCCATTCCTCAGGTGGCCCAAACTCTCCAGGAATTGCAGAGCTTCTTCAATTGCCCTCAATTTGAAGTGCTATTTATTGAGAAACCCGGTGGGCAAAGCTTCCTGCGTGTACCCTGAGCCACGCTCCTTGGTGGTCCCTGGCCAGGCTTTGCACCGC
>NW_008794624.1:1007673-1014825 GCF_000699145.1 Aptenodytes forsteri | reverse complement strand
CCCCAGCCCCAGGCGTTTGTGGGGCCCGGGCCCGGGGGGGCCCCCGCCGCAGAGCTGTACCTTTGCAGCCACGCGGCTCAGCTCCACAGAGAGGTCGCCGCCGGTGTTGCCAATGCCGACCACAAGGACCCGCTTTCCCCGGAAAGCCTCCACATCTTTGTATTCCCGGCTGTGGAGGTACTGGCCTTTGAAGCAAGTGTTGATACCTAGGCAGAGAGCAGGGAGCATCTCCTACTGCCAGATATATTTGCTTGTCCCAGCCTTGTGCCCGGACCCTCTGCAGCCCCCGACTCTCTACCTCCCACCTCTGCTTGCAGCTGAGAAGCCCGTGGAGGTCTTGGCTCCCTGGGTGATGCCACCCTCCTGCACCTCCTCGGCTTGGTCCTGTTTTGCAAATTCTCATGCAAGAGCCTGGCTGCATCTTTACAAGGTGTTTTTCCCATTCCCGGGAATGCCCCCTGCCATTTCCATGGGGTGAGGTCCCACCTGCTCCAGTGTGGGGGCTTCGTGGAGCAGGCAGGCTCACAGAGGAAAATGCAGCCAAGGGACCCATGGGTGATGGGTGAAATCCCCGGGGGGCTGCCCCAGCCCATCCTGCTGCTGAGGCAGGGCTTACCTGGGAAAGAAGCCAATGGTAAGTAGGGCTCCTGGTAATGGCCGGTGCAAACCATGACGGCATCGAAGATGTGCGACTCCTGGACGCCACCGGTCTCAGTGACCACCTCCCACTGGCCCGAGGTGGCGAAATCTGGGCACTTCCTCACGCTGAGAGCTGTCGTCTTGCACCAAGGCCCAACAAAACAGCAGTCAGGGGCTGCACTGCATTTCGGAGAGGACCTGCCTGCAAAGGGCTGGGGCTGCTGCGGGCAGGCTGGGACCCCGGAGATGCATGTCATCTCTGAAGCTGTTAAATCCCACCCTGCACCTTTCCCCTGGTGATGGCATTGACAGGGGGGATGCACCAGGCAGCCCATGTTCGAGCAGCCTAATTTAAAACATGGGGCCAAAAAGGCTGTGTTCAGGATGCAAAAGGCACATAGTCCTCGCGGGATCGCACCTGGCATTGTCCCGTCCCACCTGGGCAATGCCCTGGTATCTGCAGCCACTGATGGCTCTTCTCCCCATGGCGTTTGGGGTCCCCGCTCACCTTGAAGTGTATGTGCCGCAGGAGGTCGAAGTGCCGGGCATACATCCGAAAGTACTCCAGGAGGAGGCTGTGGGGTAGGAAACTGGGAAAATCCTCCGGGCAGGGGAAGTCGCTGAAGCAGGACATCTCCTTGGAGGTGTTGGTGATGACCGAGCGGTACACGCTGACCCTCCCGCCATCCATGGAGTCCTGTGTGAAGCCAGCAGTGCCATTTGCAGGTGTGCGGGGAATGACTTTCTCCCCCCAAAGTATCTGAGTATTTTTCCTTCTTGTATTTGGGTACAAGGAGAAAACCAGGACTAGCACCTGGTGACCATGGCTTCTGCTCCCTCCATTTCCTTCTCCATCTTGGAGTCAGGGGGAGCCCTGTGCCTGGGACAGGGATGGTCCCCAAGGGCATGGCCACCCTTTCCTCTTTGCTGCAGGAAAAGGGCATCCAAGGGAGGGGACAAACTCAGGGACAATCCTCCCCGTGCAGGCAGAGCCCACTGACCGCATAGCGCCAGAGCCCCCCGATGTCCTCGCTTCTCTCAAAGCAGGTAGGCTCCAGCCCCTCGTCCAGGCAGCACTTGACGGAGGCCAACCCGCCGACGCCGGCCCCGATAACGGCCACACGCCGCACCATGCTGTCCTGCAGCCAGCAACGGGCTGGTGTGTGAGCAACTGGAAATAAAATAGCCCAGGGATTAGCAGAAACCCTAGTCCCTTCTTCCAATCCCCAGCAAAACACCCCCGGTCTTTTCTGGCTGCAGGTGTCCATGGAGGAAAACTGTCCTTGGAGAAAGCCATCACCAGCTTCTGACTCGAGCATTATAGACGGACACTGCTCGTTACCCTTCCCGCTGTGTTAAGCCCACACTAAGGGCCCAGAGATTCCCCTCCTGCAGGCTGGGGAAAAGGAGGTACTTTTAAACCTTGCTGTGCCACCGCTTCTATTTATTTCCTTTCCTGGCCCAAACCAGGGCATGCAAAGAAGGGGAAGGGGCTCACAGCTATCTGCTTCTGCCTGCACAAAGTGATCCTCTTGAAACCTTTTCAAGAAACAATTTCAGCTAAGCTGGCTCGTTTTCACGCTTTCCTTTTTAATTTCCCATTAAAGAGCATTCTCTTGAAAACAAAAAGTGATGCCTGACTGAGCAGGAGCATGGCGCGGTGACTCAGAAGTTAGACAGGACCATGAAAGTGCGGCTGGGATTACAGAATATACAAAAGGTAAGAAACCCAGGAAACGCAGGCTATAAATGGGAGGAACTCGAAGCTCGGGATGTGTAAACTGAGCTGCATCGAGCTTGACTGGAAAGCAAAGAAACTAGGAAAAAAATGAACCCATGTGAACTTTGATTAGATAACAAACGCTCCTACTGCAGAGTCTGAAGAAAGAGTAATTTATAACTTTTTTCCTACCTGTTTTGTGTCAAAAAGTAAGTTAACATAAACAGGAACTGGAGGAAATTGCAGAGAGCCAGGGAAAAACGGGGGAGGTGCAAAAAAACCCCTCTGCATCCAAAAGCCTAGCCTGAGCCACTCCTTGATCTGCAGGAACAGGGCAGGACATACCAACACTCACCCGCCCCCCATTTCCGGAGCCTCCCTTGGCTTTGGGAAAGGGTAGCGACGTGCCCAGGATACTAAAGTCACCCCTCTTTTCCGGCGCTGCCAACAGATGGCTTTGCTCCGGAGGGTCCCCGCGACACCCCCTCTCCTCCTGCCAGCAGCGAGGCAAAGCTGGCGGCGAACGCCAAAACCCTGGAGAGCTGGCTGCCCGCTTTTAAAGCCTGCAAAACCCAGATGGAGAGAAACGAGGAGCAAACCTTGCGGGGCAATGCCGTGCCTTTGCTGCTCAGGCTTTGGCCGAACTTTGCTTCGAGTTTCTCTAGACGCAGATTTAAAAGAAAGGCTGAAGTCCAGGCAGCTTGCCGTGGCTCTTGCACCACCGACCTTTACACCCGCACTCCCCCACTCTGCTGTGCTTAAATGCGCTGGCAGAAAGTTCCCAACCTCCCTGTGGCGGTGCTGTGTGGAAATCCAGACCATAATCCCTAGGGGGCCATGCTTGCAAGGACTCCCATGCTGCAGCTCGCTGCAGCCTCAACCCTGGCAGCAGCTTGGGGTTGTCCTGATCCATTCCCCTGTGTGCTGCCTGTGCTGGGCAAGTGCTCACTTGGCATCCCCGGGAAATCAGCAAAACACGCTCTCTTTGCCTGCATGCCAGCAGATGGCATGGATGGGGGACACGGTGCACAGTGCAGCCTAATTTTTGGTGGCCAATGAAAGCCCTTGCAACCCCAGGCTTGTGGGTTGCCCACGGCACCTGCTGGCACAGCCCCAGCCCAGGCACAGGACCCCCTAAGTCTTCTCGAGCACACAGGGAGACGACAAGGTGGCAGCCTGCAGCACGCTTCTGCCACAGCCGATGAAATTTTATTGATTGAAAGTCTCCCCACACACGAAATGAAGCCCCAGGATTGTCTGGTGGTGGGGAATGCAGGGAAGTGGAGCCAGGAATGCTCAACCTGGCAGGGTACCAGCCCTGGTCGCCGGGGTGACAAACCACCGCAGCCAGGGCCCTTTCACTGGAAAGATGCATCGATTCAACCCAAACTGGGATTTTTGGGTCATAGGGTTTAAGGTTGGAATAAGGGACAGCCTGACCTGTGTACCCAGCCCAGATAAACCCTTGCTGGACTAAAGACCCCAATTCCCGGGTGATTTGGGGCAGGGCTGGGTACCTGTGCTCCTTTCCATCTGTGACACCCAAAGCCATTTTTGCTAGTCTTGTCCTCACCGCATCCTGGTGAGCGTGGTCCAGGCATGGCCATGCCACGCAGCCATGCTCTGCTCATGGCAGCAGGCAGGAGAGCAGCAGAGGCGTAATAAATGCTGGGGGGAGGCTGCCATCCCTGGCTAATCAGTTCTGCAAAGCTGTGCTTGAGGGTGAGCTGGAGCAGAGAGAGGTTTGTGCTGCTGGTTAAATTTGTTGTGATCGGTTGAAATCCCTTTCCCCCTGTCCTGTGGCACTCTGTGGAACTGTCTGACCTGAGATAACATCCCCAAGGACAAGAAAAAACTTAAACAGGCTCTAAAATCTACTGGAAACCAAAAACCAGGGCGGCCAGGAGCAGGAGAAACTCCAACAGTCAGGAGAGAAGAGCAGGGGCCGGAGGAGCCGGCAGGGACTTGCGTTCTTGTGGGCTTCAGGGTCTGGTCCCACTGGGTGAGGATGGCCTGGTGTGCCCCCTCCCAGTGCCTGGGGCCCCCCAGCTGGTACTGGTAGGTGGTGCGGGGGCCAAAGAAAACTGTGAGGGCCAGCTGGGGGTCTCTGCAGAGCAGCCCCAGCACGCTGGGCTTGGCACTGATGAAGGAGGCGAGCTTGTCCATGTAGACCAGGCAATCAGTTTTAAGGACTTCGTCAAAGGACAGACCGAACCTTAATGAATTGGAGAAGAAAAAGAGGTGGGAGAAGGATTGGTGTCAGTGGGGCTGAGAGGAACTGGAGGTCAAATGCTCTGCATCTGCGTTGTTATTACATCCAAACGCAACTGGGTTCCTCTTAGGAAAGGACTGGGCATAAATGCAGTGGGAACCAGGGTCTGTCCGGTCCCGAATCCTGCACGTGACACAGCACATGTAAAGTGATGCTGGCTCTGGTACACATCTTTCTTGCGTGCATCAGCTGGTCCTTTACTTTATCACCCACAAGTTGTACCTGGACCCCCTCTCTTCACTTTGGTGGACCTTTTCTAAAGGTCGAAGGACCTTGTCAAACCAGTTTGGTTTGTTTTGTTTTTGTTTTTTTTTTAACTAGTTTCCCTTTGCTCTCTGCAGAGGAGTCACATGCAGCATGAGAAAGACGGCACCCTTTAGTTTCCCTCACATTAATTTCCACTGAGTATTGCAAAAATGTGTGGTGAATTGAAGAATTGCTTCCAGTTCACCTTCCCTGCAGAATTCACCACTTATCTCTCACCTTCGGCTGTTTAGCCTTGTATTATACAGCAATTGTTCTGTGCAATTCTGTATTTCACCCCTCTATACCTTTCCTACTACAGCAATCTAGATGAACCATGATTAATATATTGCCTAGTTTCCTGGTTTTATCTCATTCACTTCCTAATAATTCTTAGCCTCTGATTTGACCTTTTGCCTGCCGGTGAACTATGTGCCAATGTGCTGACACCTATTCTCAGTGATTCAGATCCCCATGCTGAGAGGTGAGACAATTTGTATGTACACCTCGGGTTGGCTTTTTTTTGCCCCTGTTGAATTACATTGCATTTATTACCATTAATTTCTCTGCTATTTTCTCTCTCAGTCTCTGGGGACCCTGGCACACTTCCCCAACTCCCAAGCAAGCTTTAGTCTTGACTACTCTGAATTAATTTATTCCCATCATCAACAGGCAAAATATCAGCATCAAATCAAAGGTTATGTTGGCTCAGTACAAGTGAATAAGGGGGTGGCTGGATCTGGGCATCCCTCCCTCGCCTCCACTATACATGCAGGGAGCAGCCACAGAGTGTGAGCTGTGTTGCTGCCCCCCAAACTCCAGGGGCTTTTCAATCCACTGAAAAACCTTCAGGGCTCCAGGGACTGGCTTACCTTTGCACTTGGTTTTTCTTCTTCTCGTTTACTTCCTTCTCCATGACGGACTGAGGAGGCAACCAACACAAGCCTAGAAAAGAGGAGAGTGTCCTGCAGAGATTAACTCCTGGGGGGATTTGAGAACTCATTCAGCAATGCAAAATGTGGCAAACCCTCCCCCGGGGTGGCAGGAAAGGCTTATCACTGGATTTAGCTCAGCAATGGCAATTTGCCAGAGACCAGCCCTCCACAGTGGTACGAATTCACCTGCACTTTTTCCTGCTCTTACAGATTTGTGCTGTCAGGGCACAGGCAGATGATGTGGGGTGAGATGGGCCATGCAAGCTGCAGAGCGCACCATCCCAAAGACAAACCCCCGAGTTTCCCTGGCTCTGTGGAGGAGCCTTGATGCAGCCCTCCACATCAGCCCAGTGGGAGGTTATTATTATTATTTTTATTTAAAACAAACAAACAACAAAAAACACCAGTAGGTTTCTTTCCTCACCCAAATAATTGCAAAGAATTGCTCTTATGGGGCCATGGGACTCTTCTCCTCTGGTAGTCATGGTGGACAAACCACCCTGTCCCTCAAAGAGCAGTGAATTCTGCCAGGATGGATCCACCACTGTATCTTAAAGACAACTCTTATCTGTGCATCCAGGTTTACATATCCATCTCTGTGCTCTGACTTCTAAAATATTTTAGAGAGAAAATACTGTCTTGAACAACCTAGTTTAGACCATGGTTTGCAGGCTCAGGTGCAGGACTGCACATCAGCTGAGTCATGGTAAGGAACAGAGTACATGCTCTCAGCTTGCAGCAGGCGGGGTACAAAGCATTAGCTTAAAAGCATCAGCTTAATGGGCAAAAAAACCTGATTTAAGGTAGATGTCATGAACTTGCATGTAGCTTGGACCAATCATGCACTTGTGTTGCTGTAGCTCAGCTAAAGTGAAATAACTTGGGAAGTCTGAGCCATAGAAATGCTTCCTCATCCACTTTGAAGTGAGCTTCGGGGTCTCCAAGGACTGAAATCCCTCTTGGTGCATGGAGGGGACAAGACGTGTCCAGTTTGAACTATATTTTGGTACATGGGAGAGCTCGTGTTAGCCCTCCTACCTTTGAAGACACGGGTCACTGTCCTGGTTTTGGCTGGGATAGAGTTAATTTCCTTCCTAGTAGCTGGTACAGTGCTGTGTTTTGGATTTAGGATGAGAACAATGTTGATAACACACCGATGTTTTAGTTGTTGCTGAGCAGTGCTTACACTAGTCAGGGACTTTTCAGCTTCCCATGCTCTACTGACTGAGAAGGCTGGAGGTGCACAAGGAGCTGGGAGGGGGCACAGCCAGGACAGCTGACCCAAACTGGCCAAAGGGACATTCCATACCATGTGACGTCATGCTCAGTACATAAACTGGGGG
>NW_008794624.1:1005485-1007346 GCF_000699145.1 Aptenodytes forsteri | reverse complement strand
GCTGTGTGGTGCTCAGTTGCTGACTGAGGTTAAACCACGACAGTCACCCAGCACGCTTGCGTCACTGTTGCAGGCATGATGGCTCCTAACTGCTTGATCAGCCCAAGGACAGCCAGGGCGGGACTCTGTAGGTGGGTTGGGAACACATATTTGTAGAGGGATGTGTGCTTGTTTTCCACCTTGATGACTGCTCCTTCTAGGAACAGGAAGGAGACATTGTAGCCCATGCAGAAGATGACAATATCAATGGGCTCCTCCTCAGGGCAGTTGTGGAAGACAACAGAGTTGTCCTTGAACTCCTTCACACCTGGCTTGATGGTGATCCTCCCTGTCAGGATGTAGCTTGGAAGGTCGCTGTTCAGCACGGCCTTGTGCACAAGGCAGCTGTGGAGAGCTGAGGGGCTCTGAGTGTTGGAGACCATGAACAGGGCCTGGCGGTGCCCCTGCTCCTCCTCCTCCCCCTGGGCCCTCCAGCCCCATGACCTCCCGGTATCCTTTGCTGTGAGCAAGCAGCCCTACCTCCCCCCTCTCCAAACACTGTCATGTTTCATCCTTGCAGCAATGTCACCCTGTCCCACAGCCTGAGTGACTCGTGGACATCTCCTGCCTTCTTCCTCCATTCACTCAATTACTCTTTAAACCATTTCTTTTCAGAGCTGATCCATGCTTTAATCCTCCCTCGTCCTCTTTTCTCAGGGACCCTCATGAGGAAAACTCCTCTGGTCCTTCCTGGGCTTTTCCAGAGTGCTCCATCTCGCACTACCTAAGGGGGCTATAGCTTATCTTCTCCCACTGGGCTACAAATTCCCCGCTGAAGATCACCCCAGTCTGGTTGCTGTTTGCTGCATTGGTTGATGTTGGTTGCCAGAGATCTCCCCCTTGCCCACAACACAAGCCCTGCGACACTGCATGGGATGGAAGTACCTCTTCTCTGGTTGAAGGCCATAGTTTTCATGCTTCAACCACTGGTTCACCCTGTAGTTAGTTAACCCTTGTGAAAGGGGTCTGGAGAGGCTGTTTCTGATCAAGCTCATAAGGTGAGTGTTGAAAACCATGTCCCATGGGTAGCCGTGGTCAAACATGCAGCTGAGCACCCAGGCGCCTTGGCCGGTGCAAATGGTCACTTGGGAGAGAGTGGAGAATCAACAATTTGGGTGATGAATTTGCTGCTTTGCCTTTATAAAGTAACCCCAGCGGGGCATGGCACAGACAGCTATGAAATGGAAAAGCAGCAACAGCATCTTTAACACCTTCTGGCAGCTGGAGATAGAGGTGAAACGGGAGAGAAGAGAACAACCAGCTTGCTTTCAGGGTAGGTTTTTGACCAAGAAATATGGGTTCAGAAATACTGTTTGGACACCACACAGGGTGATCCCAGCTCGCTCTCCCTATGGTGATGGCAAACAGAGCTATTGCCCCCAGCATCACCCTCTCTGCACCCCTGGGGTGGCCAGGCAGCGGTACCTTCGCGGCTCCGCAGCTGGCCGCCACCACGATGTCCACTCCTGAATCGCCCATGCTGACCACAAGGACACGCTTCCCCTGAAACACATCGGAATGCTTGTACTACCAGCTGCGAAAGTACTGGCCTTGAAACCTCTCGATGCCTTGGGAAAAAAGAAACAAAGCTTTTAATTACTTGGTGTCTTGGTTTCAGCAGGGATAGAATTAATTTTCTTTCTAGTAGCTGGTACAGTGCTGTGTTTTGGATTTAGGATGAGAACAATGTTGATAATACAGCGATGTTTTAGTTGTCCTGAGCAGTGCTTACACTAGTCAAGGACTTTTTCAGCTTCTACCGACTGAGAAGGCTGGAGGTGCACAAGGAGCTGGGAGGGGGCACAGCCAGGACAGCTGACCC
>NW_008794624.1:1003507-1005228 GCF_000699145.1 Aptenodytes forsteri | reverse complement strand
AGCAAGCGGCTGTGTGGTGCTCAGTTGCTGACTGAGGTTAAACCACGACACTTGGGCTTAATTAATTAATTAATTAATTACAGTGGGTTTTTTTGGGAGAACTGGCATAGAAACAATCCAGATGTCAAGGGCAAGGAAGTGCAATCAGTGGCCCTCCATCCCACGCACTCAGACTTGGTGCTTCCTCTCCAAAATGGGGTCTCACACATGCCTGCACGACAGTAAGCAGGGACACATGAGCTGGGTGGGACCTGGAAGACAGTTATGTGCAAGAGCTGTGCTGGTGCAGTCTCAGGATTTAGCCTTTACGAGATGGGGACACAATAGTTCGGAAAAGCCAGTAAACCTCTTCTCCTGTCCTACGAGCAGCTTCAGAAGCACTTGATAATGCTGATGACAAGGCAACCCTCTCTATGCTGACAACTGGGGAGATTCATTACAGTAGTGATGAATACAGCCCTGTCAAAGATGATGGAGCTTCACTGAGAGGACCTTGTCCCATCTTGCATGCTGTGGAAGTTTGCTCTGAAGTGACCAGTGCCTGCAAAGACAAAGCTGCTGAAGCACAAGGATGTATTGCTGTTCGTGCCAGGAGGTTTGAAAAGCAGAAGCAAGAAAAGGAGGAAAGCATTTTCCCCAAAGAACTGCTAACACTTCTCCCCCAGCCCCTGGAAGCAGGTAACCACAGGCAGCTGTGTACCATACTGGGAAAACAGTGCAGAGGGAGGGACGGCTCAGTGAAATTGCCGCTGCAGACCATAACAGCAAAGATGTGCGACATCTGCTTCCTGTCTACCTCTGTGGCCATGTCCCACTGGCTGTGGTGGCAAAGTCAGGGTTTCCTGACGCTGACGACGGTGATCTGAAACGTGGAAGCCAAGTGGAGTCATCACTGGTGCCCAGCGTGCGCAGGGAGCGGGGCAGCGCTGGGGCACCCATCACTCACCCCAAACTTGATGTGCTCCTGGAGGCCAAAGCACTCGGCATAGTGCTGGAGGTAGTCCAGGAGTTGGGTGTTGGGCAGGAACACTGGGAATTCCTCAGGGTAGGGGAAGTTGGAGAACACTGGCATCTTCTTCAAGGTGTTGCTGATGACTGATGGGTAGAGGCTTGGCTGGCCAGCCTCGATGTACTCCTGGCATGGCACCCTGGGGTGCATCAGCCCTGCACCCCGGGGTGGGGACCGTCCCCCCATTCCCCTTCCCCTGGTCTCGGGGAGCACAGCTGGGAGAGGTCAGCACCCAGCAAGCTCTCACAGCCCTTCCCCACCTGCTGGAGCTCAGCTTGACCTGCTCCCCAGCCTGCAAAGCTGCAGCTCCCATGGGAAGGGGGGACGGGCGCTGCTGGCTCAGTGTAGCACCAGAGCCCCCTGATGTCCCAGCTCTTCTTGAAGCAGGTGCGCTCCAGCCCTTCATCCAGGTAGCACTTGGTGGCCGTCAGCCCACTGACACCCACCCCCCCCCCCCCCCCCCACCACTCTCATCCCTGCTGTCTCCGCCGGGCACCCGGGCTGCAAACGGGGCTTAACCTGGGAGAAACCCTGCAGGTGGTCACCACGCTCTCAGGGAGCAGCTGCCGGCATACCCTCTATAGGGGATTTCTCCATATGCCACCCCCAAACTTTCATTCCCTTTACCAGCATTCTGGGCTCTTAATTTACAAGTTAGATTAAATGACTTTAAATCTTAATTGTCTCTATTTTTTCTTTTTTTTTTTTTTAA
>NW_008794624.1:993575-1003429 GCF_000699145.1 Aptenodytes forsteri | reverse complement strand
TTTACAAGTTAGATTAAATGGCTTTAAATCTTAATTTTCTCCTATTTTTTCTTTTTTTTTTTTTAAATAAATCCATCCACTTTTACAGCATGCTCACCAGGCTGCTTTCAAAACCCTGCAGTTGACCTGGAATCTTGCTTTGGAAGTATGTAGTTAAGCCACAAATCACTGCCAGTTTTTATTTACAAGTTGTGTTTAAACTCTCTCTCCTTATCAGTCTCGTGAATATTTGTATTTTATCTTTTGAGATCTGCCCTTGCCTTTCGTAGAAAAGAAAAAAAACAAACGTGCATCAGGACTATTCAGCCTCAGCATCACTGACTGTGGTCCTGTTCCCTGTCCCCAGGGAAGATGCTGCTGACTTTGACATGGCCACCAAGGCCGGTGGAGGGGCTGTGGCTGCAGCACACCTTGGCTTTAGGGATACTTTTGTGTCTGTCTTCCAAAGCTGCCCTGCTGGGGAGGTCTGGGCTGGACAGACAGACTGTTGCAGGCTGCAAACGGCTTGACCCCAGGGCTCAAATGTCCAGCCCTACGAGGCTCCCAGGGCTGCAGGATTGTAGACCCAAACCCTCCCTGGTAGTGGTGGGCAATGAAACAAGGGATGATGGCCAGATGCCGTGGCTTGAGCTGGGCATTGCCAGAGCAGGGACCACCACACAGGTGCCCTGGGAGGCTGTTGCAATCCCTGGTTTAACCCCAGCACTGGTGGGGAGAGCCCTGCTCGGCTGAGTTATTAACCCAGTGTACTGGGACGGCACTATGGCCAGGTGGCACTGGCTTCTCTGCCCAAGAAGCGCTTTCAGCTTCCACCAGACACAGGGGATGGTGTATTTGCCAGAAAAAAGTTTTCAGTAGAAAAATGGGGTTACAGGCAGTTGTTTTGTTTTGGGTTTTTTTTTGCCTACAAAACACCAAATTACCCAGGAACAGCTTCGACTTTCAGTAGAAAGGCAACACCTAATGAATACTTTGCTTTCCAAGTTTGGAATGAAAATTGGACTTTTTCCTCTTTAAATGAAGAAAGCGTTAGCATAAGCTGCTCATTGTTAACTGTTTTGGTTTTTTTTAATTTTTTGCATGGTGGGATTTAACTTATACCACAAACATCTCCCAGCTACGTATGCTATTTAATTCCCTACCCCTTTGCAGAGAAGCTAGAAATAACATCCAGGAAACACTGCCTCGGCCATCCCGTCCCTGTTGCTGCCACACTTTCCATACTGTCCCTGCAAGTATTCACAGCAGCTAACCTCAGAAGTCTCAAGCTGTGGGGTGCTTGCGTGGGGCAGGGAGGGATGGAAAGGCTTCGCAGCCCCCTGGGGACACTTACCTTCCGGCCTTGGCTGCCCGTGCTCCGTCCCGCTGCCGCCACAGGGAAAGCCCCTCCTGCTCCTGATTTATAGGCAACGCGGCCCTTTGGCGGAGGCAGGGGAGGGCGGGCGGCTCCCTCCACCGCGGCAGGGCCACCCCACTCCCATGGTGGTTGCACAACCCGGGTTTGCAGTCGGAGGAGCGGCTGGACTCTCCTGATGTTGTGTGGGGTGAGCTGGATGGCCCGGCTGATGATCCCTAAAGGGGACTGAGTGGGTGAGAGAGACCGGAGTGGTCCAGATGCATCCTGCAGCCGTGCAAGGAGGACCCGCATGTGCGGGGGCAGCTCCAGCTGTGGGATGTTTTCACTTGCCTCTTGGCTGCCTTCCAGAAGGGAGGCAAAGCGGCTGATGGACAGCAGGGTTTCGGCAGGACTTGCACCCAGGGCACCTTCCAAAAAAAAAAGAGCTGGTTTTGTGGTCACTGCTCACAAAGGCTGTCGTGCCATCAGCCACACGTGCAGCCACTCACACTGGTGGCGGGCAGGAGGCTCCCTGTGCAAACTGGGAGAGCGTGAAATGGCCACGAACACCAGCATAGCAAGGTGCTAAACACAAAGAAAGTGGAAATGTTAGCTGAAATACCAATGCAGGACATAGATAACTGGATGGGTGCTCCCAGGTGTAAATGATCCCAAATTTGCTATCAGCTTTTTAAGCTGTTTGAATAACCGAGGAGGCTGCAAGGGAGGGGGAAAAACCCATCCGAGGACTGCAGAACAGAGGGTGATAAACACAGCAGCTCCATCCAACAGAGACATCTGCTCAGAGCCTGTGTTCAAAGCTGCAGAGGCACGAGATGGGCCGGTAGCTGGAAGTTGAAACTAGAAGTGGAAATAAGATGCACATTGGTAACAAGGAAGGTTAGCGATAGGAAAAGTCTGCTGAGCTTTGTGGCAGACCCAGGCACTTGAACAAAATGTATGCAGAACATAAAGTATTAGTGGAGATGGACAGTGAGATAGCAGGGAGGTAATTACTGTAGTTATACACATGCATGCACAGGGTGCTGAAAAGTCCTTGGAAACACACAGGGAAATTCTTGTTGCTTTACTCACCTCTGCTGCTGGCACAGCAGGGGATGGCAACCTGGTCCCTGTGCTCTGCCATCCCCTGCCGGCAGGGACACCCAGGAGCCATTTCTCCAGCTTCTCTCCAGGGACAGTCTGTGCAGAGCAGAGGAGCAAGCACATCGGGGTGGGGGTGGGGTTTAATATATTCTCAGGGCTGAAAAAAGCCTTCATGGCCTGGTGTTCATGTAGAGCAACCCTTAGTACCCTTGGGCCAGTCCCCCTGAATTTCTGTCCTTGTGAAGATAGGAGTGGACACAGCTGCAGGGGTCCCTGTTCCCCTTTCTGAGCAAGCAGGATCTGCTGCCACCCTGTTGGCGAGGGAAGGGGGACCCTGCCATCACACATACAAACTGCTGGGGGAAACGGGCTTTGGCCAAGGGATGAGGTGAGGCCAAGTGAGGGCACATAATTTGGGGAATTATTTTACCACCTTCCCTCTGCCCAGAGTGTGACACCAAACAGCTGGGTTTATCCACATCCTCACATGCTGAGACACAAGCCTCATTAGATGCCAGAGGTGTATCGGTCATGGGGGACCATGGGGAGAGCTAGGAGCAGTAAATAACCAGTCGTGACTCAGGAGGAGCACCAGGAATGGGATGCTCATGCACCTGTCCGCTGGTAAGCCCCTTCTCCCCTTGAGAAGCAAAGCTCCCTGGCACCGTGGCACAAGCCTGGGCTCTGCAAGGGGCTTTTTATCCTTAAAGTAGAGAGAAGGAGAAACTTAATATATCCATTTAGTCTTAATCAGATAGGAAAGGCACCTTGTCTGCAAAACTCTGGCACTAGTTTTATCATCTCTGTTTAAAATAACACTTTAAGCCAAGGAGGGGCAAATCTACATACAAACAAGTCTTAGCACAGCCCGCTTTGCTGTTTTCTAGGCTCGTGTCAGCAGTTTTTGGCATATGTCATGGTGAAGGGGGACAAGAAAAAGAAAAAAAAAATAGTGGAGTTTCTTGTTAAGCCAGTCTCTAAGGAAAGCGCGGTGCTCACCATCAAGCAGCCGCTGCTGCTACACACGCTCAGGAGCTGATGGAATGTGGGGTCTGGGCTCATCAGTGAAACACTTAATTTTCCCCTCTCCAATATTATCACTACGTCCCCTTACTGACCAGAAGGCTTTAATCATCATTTATTTACTACACATAGAGGTGAGGCTGCCCCAAAGGTGGCTGTTGCCTCCCACTGCTTCCCATGAGGCTGCGGAATACAGTGATCCATGGGGTGAACGGAGGCTGCAAGCAGCTGCTGGTAGGAAAACGTCCATCCGTCCCCCTTTTTTTAGAGCCTGGATTTTGGCTCTGAAAAAAAATTGCTTATGCTTTGGCCCAAAGGCCAAAAGGCAATTTCCTGCTTAAAAAAAATACAAACCTGCTACCCCAAGCATCATGGGCTGTTTTCCTACTTACTTTACTATTTCCAGCACATAGAGGACACTAAAGCATTGCAGCAAGCAGCGACAAACACTGGCAGGGCACTTATATTTGTAATCAGAGCTAGGTATGTTCAATATCTTAAACTCTTCCTGAAACCTCAGGAGAGGCATCACTGTTAAGGAGACCCAAAGGATGTGGTGGAACAGACATGGGCTGTAGCAGGTACTATGGGAGAGGGATTTGCGGGAGGGATAGGCAAGAAGGTCTCCGTGTGGAGGGCATAAGTGTTTTACTCCAACATACTTGGCAAAGTTTAACCTGATTTAATAATAAGTCACCGTGTTTTCCAGGCATGTAACCTGTGGAATTTGTCAAGGAGAAGCTGCTTGTTAAACCTGTTGCCTCCTATTACATTAATGAAGCCAGGAGAGCTGCAGTTCTGAAATTCTTGGTTTTGGAGGTTTTAAAATGTACAATTAAGAGTTTCTCCCAAACTACTCAGAAATCTTCACAAGAACAACCCTGATGGACACATACACCCTCCCTTGCTCACCATATCTTTGTACCAGGACTCAAAGCAGATAAACACATACACTTCAAGTGCCATGGGAGATGCACCCAAATAATGCACAGCACTAGGAAGGGCTTTAAACCCTCCTCATCACTTCTGAGCCAAAACTCAGGGGTTTGGGGTCTGTCTCTGTCATTCACAGGTAATAAAACATAACTACTGAAGAGACTATCAGAGCAAACAGGAGTTACAGTTAAGGTAACTTGTAAACAAATGATCATAAGGAAGAGCTGCCTGGAGAGCACATGGTTAAAACATGCACACCCCGACCAGAAGGCACCTTCCTACCACCACCACCAGGTGAAGTCATCCACCAGCCTTCGAGTGTTTTCAAAAATTCAGTCAGTGCAGTTGACCCCTTTCAGTAAATATTGACCATGCTCCCAGGACAGGCAGTTCAAATGCTTTCAATTCCTGCTGCCTTTCCAAGAACATCTCCAGCAAAGGCATGCCCATGGCTGACATTCCTATCCCCCAGCACAGGGACACAGCAGCACTCCTAATTCAGGCAGAGACTTGCTCCTGCACCACCCCAGCCTTCCATCTAGGAGCACTTTTGGGCATTTATTCCCAGGAATTAGGGTTTTTTAAGAGGACAAAACCCCCAACACTAAGCAAGGCGCTACTCTCAGACCACTCAGGAGTACCTTGCTGAGGAGCCAGCACAGGCACTGTGGAACTACATTAGCTCATATCAGCTGGCAGATCTTCTTTCATCTCTGATAGCTTCACCAGACCCTAGCAGACAGGATGGGAAGGGACCTCAGGAACATCTGACCCATCTTCTCCTCCAAAGCAGCTCTAACTGACCTTTACCACCTTGTTTCCTTCACTTGTTTTAAAAACCCTTGATGATAGCAACTCCAGCATCTCCCACACAATCTCATCTTTGCTTTTAGAGCAGCCATCAAGTTTTCTTTTATGTCCACAGCAGAGACAAGCTGACAACATTTGGAGATAATTGAGGAGAATTTGCAGCATCACCTCTCCATCAGTTTAAATGGGAACTTTCCAGATCAAATTGATAGAGGAGTTCTGACTGGCTCATGCCTTGGCTTGCTAATTGGTCTGAGAAGATGCTGAGCACTCACAGGTGGTCCTGGGGTCTTAGAGCTGCTCAGCACCACTGAAGATTAGCCCCACCAGCTGGTGTTTCCTATTTATATTTTGGGAATTACTTTTTAAGAGGAAATTGTTCTGCTGGGGACAGAGTATTGGATTATTTCCCTGAAAGCTTCACCCAGCTGATGACATCAGGGTTGAGGGAGGTTGGACCACTGTGACCAAGGCAGCCAGACTGCAAATAATTAAATGGACTGATGACATGAGAGGGTGGGCGGCAGGAGGAGAGACAACAGCCCATTGTGCACAGAGAGGTGCAGCAAGGAGACACGATGCTGCTGGGGGAGCTTGTGAGCCAAACTCTGCCCCTTTTGTCCTCTCTGACTGGAAGGAGAAAGGACACATTGACCTTGGGGGGTGGAAAGAAAAAAGCCTGGGACCTCTGGTGTAATCCATACAGTGTGGGTCTGGGAACAGGAGCGGTGACACGTGGAATAACCTGGCAATAGTTGCTTCTAATGAATATCTTGATCTAAATCAGACCTGGGACAGGCAAATCCTAAGACTAGCCACCCCATATCTGCATTTTCTAAAGCAATACTGCCTCCCCAGTGCTTCCTCCTGACAGCCCAGTTCTCACCTTTGCTGAAGGACTCCCATGGTTTTGTTCAGGTTGCAAAATATGTAATCAATTCCACAATACAACAACAACAACAACAAAAACCTTTTTTTCTGGAAGGATTAGTGTCCAGAGAATAAATAATGGGTTGGTCAGGACTGGAGACAAGACTTCTCTCCTGTCCTGTCTTCCCAGGGATCAACTCCTCTGACCCCCTACGCTCAGAAATACCTGTAGTGTGGGACCGGGCCATAGTCCTCATGGTGAAACAACCTGCTTGTAACACATCAACCACAAACCACAACAAAATTCATGATAGAAAATGCATAATAAAAATATTTTTCCTCTTATCTAAAGAGAAAGCGTGGCCCCATTTGGTGTTGGTCTGCAGGACACATAAACCAGCATTGTCATGCTCTGTGTTTCACAATAATTCTGATAATCACCGCTGTACCTGTTTTCCCTGAAGATGTTTTGAAAGATCGCGGCACTGCAAAACAGAGTGTTAGCTCCAAGAGGTGATCTTAGGGCATATGGAAAGGCACCGCTTTCAGGACTGACCACCCAGCAGGGACCGTTGCCTCTGCTCTGGAGGGGTCAACCTTCTCCTTGGCCTCTGCGGAGAGCCCCACCACCATGTCTAACTCCAAATTCCCCAGACCAAATGACAAAATGGTCTTCCCTTCGCATGCCTCAGGGGTCTTGTGAATATGAACTTGAACTTCTCAATATCTGCAAGGAGAAGAGATGGAAGGAGAGTCCAGGGCTCCAGAAGCCTTGAACTGCAACATTCAGCACAACTTTGGGTACAACCTAAAATCCCAGGGTGCGGGGACCCAGACTTTGGTGGTGGTGACATGGCAGATTATATATATTGGGTCAGGAGACAGAGGAAAGGTGGGTGAAGCCAGGCCTGAGCTCAGGGGTCCATTTCATCGCTTGCTTCAGGACCACTGCATTATAGAGCTCCCTTTGCCCAAGCTCAGGTGGTTCACGAGAAACACATCCATCCTTGAAAAAAAATGAACTATAAGAAGTGAATGAACACAGTAACTGTAAGTTTTCGGGAAAGCATGTAAATGTCCTGTAAGAACTATTGAAACATTGTCTTGCTGCTGAGACAGCAGAAATGGGAGCTGCTGTTTGCTAAGTATTGCAAAAGAGCCACGTTATTTTTTGGTAGACATTTAAAGACTGGCTAGAGGAGGGGTGCCGGCAACATGTGCTCCTCCCTGACAGCTCTCCTGTAAAATGCAGCGTCACACGGTGATGGGATCAGCTCAGAAATACATTGCTCCTCACCACCCTCCTCTCCCCCAGGTAAAGACCCCAACCTCAGAAACCATCTCCCAGCACCCCGTTTCCCAATGCCACGTACAGGACTCGCACAACACTGCTGTTGCAAAATGGCAGGGATGTGCACGGAAAAAAGCTGGGATTACAAACAGCCTTTTTTGGAGTAAACCCTGTCCTGCCCACCAGGTGGGATTTTGCCGGCATCTCTGACAACGGGCTGTGGCAGGGATTGAGCTGGTAAGAAAGTGGAGAAGCAGCTACAGCGGTGTCTTTTTGCAGCCACCCCTTCAAGAGTTAGGTGGACTTTTCTGGAGAAGCGTGTGAGCAGGGTGGTAACCCATCTGGGGACCATGGGTCTGCATCGCCTGCCTCCTGCACTGCCTCTCAGTAACAGCCGCATGGTCTCCGGGAATATCGTCAGTTCTGGGCTTTACCAATGAAACCAGAAACACAAGCACAAACAGCTGTGATATATTGTCAAAGGTCTAAGCCTCATTTTGTGAGGCATAAGGAAGGAATAATCCAATAGCAGTGAATCATCCATCTCATGCCACACGGCATTTGTGTCAACAGCCAAGGGCAGCTGCCGTAGCCTGCCTGTAGCCCCACAGCATTGGATGCAGCACCAAGGTGTTGGAAGGGGACAGTGCTGGCTGAGCATTTGGGCTGTTCCTCTGCTTTTCCCCAGACTGTGCAGGATGGTGCCTTTCCAACCCTCACAGCAAACCTTCAATTGCTTCCAGCCAAAGACTGGCTGAAGCTTTGGTTTCAGCCCCTCCAGTGGGGCATAGGCTGGGTCCCAGGCACCAGCAGCCCTGGCTGGCTGTGGACAGGCCAGCCGCCTCCCCGGCTTCTCACCTTACAGCTGCCTGGCTAGTATTATTCTGGAAATAACTTCCCCATCTGGTACATATGCAGCTTGTTAACCCTGCTCCTAGACATGTGCCTCTAGCAGCACCCTATAAACAGCTTTTACCCCTGATGGACTCCAGCAGGACATATGGATGTATATGGTGACTGACACCAACCATCACAGCATCAAAAATGGCCAGTTCCTCCTTCCCATTAGTTTCAGTGCCAACAACCCACTGGCGGGTGGTTGAGAAGTCCTGGCATTTATTTTTTTTATCCTGATGACTGTAGTCTGAAAGGAAACCATAGCAAATGCATCAATACATGGGTCCCCGCATGCTGTGCAATGCCAATGCGAAACAGACAGAGCTGGGTGCTCGGTTGTGCTTCCCATCCTCACTTGCACTAAAATAGCCTGGCCAGCTGTAAGTAATGGGTCAGCTCGGGCCCTCCTGGCTCGTTCCCCTTAATTGGTGGGGGATTTCTGGGAAACAAGCATTTACTGACCCCCAAAGGGACAGAGAGCCTGGCCCCAGTGGCATAGTGCGTGGGGAACAGGCACCCCCTGGCACCGATGCTGTTGCCTCCCACCATTTCAGCAAGCTCTGGGCCATGGGAGGCAGGCTGAGCTGGCAAACTGGTCCTTGCTAGGTGGAGCGCTTGCTCCAGCAAAGCAAAAATAATTGCTGTGGTGTTTGGTCTGCAGGACACTGTGCAGGTTCACTTGATCTTCACCCAGCAGCTGGCTTCGGTGTTGGCATCCCCAAGGCACCTGGCAGTAGCAGTGTCATGAAATGCTGGCTAAAATTCTGCCTTTTCGGAGCAAACTGGTAATGGATGAAGGTATCATGGGTGGTTACTGGTTTTGCATGTGTAAAATAATTAATTGTTTGAATACCAGAGGAAGGTGGAAGCTGGTGTAAAAGGAAACATGGGACGCATGTCTGTTCTGCAAAGGGCTACCCCACGGTGTCCTCATTTGGAGGGATGCTGTTGGGTTTGGGGTTTTGGGTCCTGGGGTGGGCTTGTACACGAGAACAGCTGCAGAACAAAGGAATTAAAAAATAGCAGCTGGGTATAGCTTCCCCATGATCATCTGGCCAGCAGTAACACCCTGCAATCTGCCCAGGGAAGAGCGGTGGAGCCACTGTGTTCTCACACAGAGCTGTGACCTCATGTCTGATAATGATGAGGTCATTCAACCCATTTTGCAGATGTAAGCCAGCCCTAGAGAGCCCTCGTGACAGCCTGGCCCATGTCCATTTATTGACCACACCTCGGGGAGAGGGGCTGCCCTGCCAGCACCCTACAAACCCTCTTCTTTCATTCCCTGACATCATCTCTGCTTGCCCTGTTGGTACCCTGACACCTCCCCAGTGCATCCCACAGCTCGGAGCACCAGCAGCTACCTCTCCTCTCCATTGCCCTTTCTTTCACATCGCCTGGTACTTTGGCTTCCAAAAGGGGAGGGGTCCCAGCCCCCATTGCATTTGGTGTGGGTCCTGCCAGCACCCTGCAGCTCAGCACAAGGCAAGCAGTGACATCTCCTGCCACCATGGTCTGTGTCCTAGCCGGTTAACAAGGCTGCCATCATCAGCTAGAATAAAAAAAAAAAAAAAAACAAAACAC
>NW_008794624.1:985220-993320 GCF_000699145.1 Aptenodytes forsteri | reverse complement strand
GTAAAAAAAAAAAAAAAAAAAAAAAAAAAAAAAAAAAAAATATCACACTGATACACCACACACAGCTTGTTAATTGCAAGAGAATTTAAAAAAACTGATCAGATTATACTACTATATTTTTATTCATGTTTGTTTCTGAGATAGGCAGTACATCTGAGGGTTTTTTTTAATTGGACCACCAGTTGTAGGAAAGGTTTGCCTCCCACCACAGGTACGCAGCACTTGGACTGGAAGAAATAAGAGCAGGCAAACTCCTTCATCTCCTGGCAGGAGGAAGCATGTTAGCAGAGCACTCGGGCAGAGGCACTGAAAAGGGAACAGCAGGCGCCCTGTAGTCTCACTTACAGGGCTAGAGCTCACAGTAGTGATATTTGGCGTTTACGTGGTGCCTTTCATAAAACCATGGAGCATTTTGCAAAGCTATAAGTTATTGCTGTATGGAGGAGAAAAGCCAAGATGCCTGCAGCTGCCCTCAGGCAGAGCACTTCCTGGGGAGCGCCGAAATTATGCCATGAGCTGGTTCCACCTCCAGCAGGTGGATGCAAAGAAAAAGCCTGCAGGATCCAGCCACATCAGGAGTTTGGCAGCTTGCCAAGATCGGTCCAGCTTCTCCCCACTTGCTGAGGCAAGGGTGAACGTTAGAGGCTTTGCCCCCCCCCAGGGTAGGCAACTGGGTAGATGGCACATCCCCATCACCCCTGAACAAACCTTGGGGGTAGCCACAGAGAAGTGCGAGCCAAGGTGTGGGTGCCCATCCGAGCTGTCACTGCAGGGCTGGTGATGCCCAATGGGAAGCAAAGTGGCTCGGAGAGGGATCTCTCTGAGGATGCTCTCACCATGGCTGCAGCAGCCACGGTGCTAGGTTACACAGCCCTGGCTGGGGAGCTGAGCATTTTGGCTGGCAGACATGGTTCATCTCACCTTTCAGATGCTCACATGTTCCAGTGAAGACCAGATGTTGTTCTGAGAGCTGGTGGGCCACTTATTTATATACCAGAGTATTCCTCTCAATATTTTAATCTGAGTTTTTTTTCATTTGGGCATCTTTCCCCACTGGAGAAAAACGTGGATGGTTTTCTTTACTACTTATGAAAATTATTTTTCAAAAGGGCCAATTCAGGCAAGCTCATTTTAGCCAGAGCACAAGCTCTACACCAAAACTTTTCTCGAAAAACTGAACACATTGACTCCAGTTTTCCACCAGAAAAAGAGACAGTAGACAAGGAGATTTAAAGATGTGTAGCAATGCACCACTACTTGAACACATTTAGAGGGATAAAATAAGCAGCATTACTTACTGGGACTGGTATTTACACTCTTTCATAGCCCCAGCTGAGAAACTTCCCAAATTTACCAGGCATGGAGATTGCACCTGATTTATTGATGCCATTTTTTTAGGGATCTCTTGGTGGATTATTTTTGGGGTAATGAGTAGGGCAGCAGCACACATTGACCAGCAGGAGAAAAGCATCCCACACATGCACACCACTTGGTACTCCTGCATACCCCCCCCATCCTTGCCACATCCCTCCAGGATCCCCTAGAAGTAAAGGGTGGTGAGGAGGAGGAGGAGTGGGAGGAAGAACATCACCAGCATGGCCAGGCAGGGGAAGGCAGTGGGGGTGGTGGGGGTGATGCGCGTCCGCGTGGCCTGCAGCGTTCGGTCCCACTGAGTGAGGATGGCCTTTCTGGCCCCGTTCCACTTCCCCGGGCCCATCAGCCGAAACTGGTAGGGGCTGCAGGGGCCAAAGATGACCTCCAGGGCCAGCCATGGGTCTGTGAGCAGGAGCTTCAGCACGTTGGGCTTCACACCGATGGCCGAGGCCAGCTCGTCCATGTAGGCGATATAATCCGTCTGCAGCGTGGTGCTGCTCCCGTACCTTTGGGGGGGAGAGGAGGGGAAAAAGAGGGGCTGCTTTAGATTTTCCCTCCTTTTTTAAATTTTTTTTTTTTTCTTTAAGCACAGTGAAGGCAGTCTGTCCTCTGCTCTCCCCCACCAAACCTGGGGAACAGAGCTGGCTGGGGGCCGCTGCTCCAGGGGACATGCATCATTGCTGCTGTTAGTGGAGGAATCTGACTCACAAGAAAACATTGCATTTTGAAACTTCCTACAATGCAATGGTTTCTAAAAACAAAAGAAAACATTGCTTGGGCCAGGTTCAGCTTTCACTGGTTATATTCATATTTTTAAAGTATTGCTTTAGTATAATATCAGATACACTCAGAGAGGGGGAAAGTAAGGCACTTCCATGGACTTTATGAAAAGAAAAGTGTCACTTTGAAGAATAATGATGGAAACGTTCTATTTCTGCTGGGGCCTCACCCTGATTGTGTGTGAATGACAAATGCTTTTCCAGCCTGATAACGCTCAGTGATGGCAAACGAGCATTTTCAGACAGGAAATCTTTCCATCATGAATTTTCCACCCAAACTCGCCTGATTCAGGCCTCTGCAGTGCCTGTATCCAGCCCACTTGGGGCTGAGACGATGGCAGGGCTCTTCTGCCAGCACAGGGAGTCCCATGAGCTGCACTTACCACTTGAGCTTCTTCCCCATCTTCTCATCAACATCATCTATCATCTCACTGACTGGGGGGAGCATGCACTGTCCTAGAAAGAGGAGGAAGAACATCAGCAAAGGGAAGCGATGCCCAGGAGATCTCTCCTGCAGCAGATAGGGTTTGCAGGGATCAGCTGAGCCCCTGAGTGCCTCTCTTCCCTTTGGTGTCAAGAACTGGGCTTGGGTGTTGAGGATGTGACAACACTGGCTCCCCTGTCCTTAAAGGTGTGCAGTGATGCCCAAGAGGCTCCTCAGCCCCACCACAGGTACTTCATCGATATCTGCAGTGGGCTGAAAAGTGACCTGCTCCCATGGTGAAAAGCACCCCATCACATGGAGAATCCATTATTGGTATTTCTGACCAAACCCCGTTGTGTTCCTTAGCACCCAGGCACTGTCTTGATTTTCAGTTTGAGCCTGCCCATTGCTGCTGGGAAATGCTGCTTCCCATTAACAGAAAATAGACCTTCGCCCAGCACATGTCCATCCACCTACCCTGAAACACCTTGACTGCCCAGCGGCACTGGAGGTCCACTGTTGGGATGATGGGTCCAAGGGACTGGACCAGCCCAATGACTGCCATGGTTGGCTTCTCGAGCAGAGGAGGGAGGATGCCTTTGTAGAGGGTGACCTGATTGTCCCTGCTTTTGATGATGGAATCATCCTCCATGAAAGGGTAGGAGTAACTGTAACCAGTGGCAAAGACGACTGCATCGACATCATCCTGCACAGTCCCGTCTTGGAACAAGACGGACGTCTCTCTGAACTCCTTCACATTTGGCTTCATAACCACTACGCCGCAGGCAATGCGGCTCGGGAGGTCGTCATTGAACACTGGCTCCTTGCGGGAAGTTCTGCAAGGGCAAACATGGTGGGGCTGTGACAGAGGTAGCTTCTGCTGCCAGCCCAGGATAGACACGGTCCAGCCTCATCCAGAACCAGCACTCCTGGGGGGTTTGGGGATGGATGGCCCCCATGTGTACCTGTTCAGTGGCATGAGGCCAAAGTTCTCATGCTTGAAGAACCGGTTCATGCCTCTCACATACAGCCAGTCACTGAGTGCCCTGGGGAGGATGTTCCCCAGCCAGGTCCGGAAACGAGTGATGACCAACATGTCCCAGGGGTAGCCATTGTCCCAGACACGGCTCATCACCCAGGACCCGCTTCGGGAGCTCAGGTAGACCTGGGGGGACAGCCAGGAAGGGGTGAGCTGCCCCCATGATAGCTGCAAGCCCCTGGGGGTGTCTCACAGAGGTGGTGGCATGTGCTTGAGCAGATGGGGTGAACCCCCCCCTTCCCCAGTGGTGCTGGTGTAGGTCCCCATACCTGCGATGCCACGGTGCTGAGCTCCACAGCAATGTCACAGCCAGAGTTGCCCAAGCCTACCACCAGCACCTTCTTCCCTCTGAACTTCTCTGGCTCCTTGTACTCTCTGCTGTGGAAGTAGCAGCCTTTAAACTTCTGTATTCCTGGGGAAGAGAACAGAAAAGGTCATAATTCACCCCAGGAATGAAAAGGAGAGGCTGTGCTGGCCTTGGGATCTCCCCTTCCCACAGATGCTGCTGGAGCATCCATCTGAGTGTTTCTCACAGTAGCAGATGTTTCCTGTACACAGAGGGATGCTGCAAACCCATAGTCGGATGGGATTTGTCTCTGGCTTCATTCAATATTTAAAGAGAAAGAGTGTGCAAGCACAGGATACCTTTGCACGGTATTTCTGTGCCCCAAAAGGGTACTATTGTAACCCCAACATTGCCCCGAGGCACCTGGACAGCCACACTCCATCCCCTTGGCATGGCTTTACACCCTTGTGGTAGAGAGCGACAGGGAAGCAGCTTTCATTTTTAAAAGAGAAGATGGCAAGGGCCTGAGGGGTGTTTTCCTGACCGTCAGTGCCTCAAGCCCGTGTCTTCCAAACAGACACCCTGCACAAAGTATTTCTTGCCAGAGAGAAAGTTTTTCCCAATAATGGGCCTGTACACAGAGAGGCAAAGGCTGCTGGGTAATGCGCATGACATTTGTGCTACAAATCATGGGAAAATGCCAAAAAGTGTTTTACAAAATCCTTTTATGAAAAATCTTCTATTAAAGAAAACAGCCTGAAATTATTTTTTCTGGGAAAGATTACCATTGTCCCTGCTTTGATATAGTTTGGATACTGAGTCTTTTTCCTTAAAAAGACAGGTTTTGATTTCCTGAACAGGCCCACATTCCCAAAAATATTGTTCTCCTTTTAATGCTGAAAAGGCATTTTTTTGCAGGGAAGAACATTATGATGGAAGGTATTTGCTTGGCTGTGTCCCAGCAGATGAATTCCACACGCACAGCTTACCTGGAAAATCAGCGAGGGGGAGGTTTGGGTAGACGTGATGCCCAGAGCAAACCATAACAGCATCAAAAACCGCCGTCTCTTCCTTCCCATCTCTCTGGGTCACCACCTCCCATTGCCCCGTCACAGAAAAGTCTGGGCGTTTTTTAACCTTGGTGACCAGGGTCTTAAAGGAAACAAAAGAAAGAGATCCAAGGGTGTCCGCAGAGCAGACCGAGAGGTTTAGGGAGTCAGTGAGATTCAGAGGTCCCGGGGAGCCCAGGAATGTTTGCCCCCATGATTTCATGCCAGCAGCTCTGGGGAGCACACAAAGAAGGGACCTGATCAGACCTGCTTTAACAAAACCACGAGTTTTTTTTCCCCAGAATATTTTCTCCCAGGATTTTCCCTGTGGCAGGGAGACCCAGGCATAGAGACAATGTCCCTTCTGCCCAGGTCCCCACCGCTACTTGCTGCCCCTCTCTTCTCCAGACTTTTTACCTTGAACTGTACGTGCCGGAGCAGGTCAAAGTGCTCGGCGTACTTGCAGATGTAGTGCTGGACCCTGGCATTGTGCATGTAGTTGGGGTGGTCGTCAGGGAAGGGGAAGTCAGGGTAACACATCATCTCTTTGCAGGAGTTGGTGAAGACGGTGCGGTAGATGCTGGCTCTGCCTTCCTCTGCCTGGTCCTGGAAGGAGAGGAGTGTGGACGTGTCCCATTACAGGGGCTGGGGGCAGGCGGCATGACCCCTGCCTGTCCTGGAGCCCTGCACCAACAAATCCAGATACCATTACCCCCTGGCCTCCACCTCCAGGCTGGAGCCAGAGAAAAATGGCAAAGCCATCAAGTGCAATAACCAAATAACCCCCTAGTAGCACAGAAGTGTCTTAACAGGCCAGGAGGAGGGTTTGCATCACCCAAGGCATTTAGGAGCCAGTTACATGCTCATCTGCCAGGGAAAGTGGAAACCTCAGGGGAAGGGAGCGCTGTGGAAGGACCATCTGCACATCCAGAAAGCATCAGGAGGTCAGGTGTGACACAGCTACACTTGTGCACATGGACACATGCAAAATATCACAGGAGACAAGTAATATGGGACCTCCAGTGCCCAGCTTCCTCCTGGTCTGCCTGTAAAGCTTCCAAAATCCCACAGGCGCGCCCGGACATCACTGCCTTGTGCACATGGTCTTGGCGATTGCACAAGCAAAGGCAGAAGCCCAGCAGGGTGCATTTGCTTTGGCACAGCAGCTTGGCTGCCCATGCTTTACGCAACCATGGGGCAGGTCTGGCCTGGGACGTGGACCGAGGCTTGTGCTTACCACCCAGCAATGCCTGTGCCAGCTGGCCAGTGTCCTGCTGACGTCTAGAATGTCAGGACATGGGGGATCTGCCAAAATCCCCAAGACCACCATGCATGCAGTCGGGCCCAGGCTGGCCTGGTCCAGTTCTGCCCAAAATGGCCAGCCCTGCACATTGCCCTGTCCCCATCGGGGGCGGGGCACCTGCTATGTCTGCCCTGACACTTGGCACTTAACAGCACAAAACACAGGTAATGCATTTCCCTTCCCTGAAGGCTTTGATGCCAGGACAGAGCTGGGAAAAATGCAGTGAGGTTTCTGCACTGGAAAATTAATATTTGGGTTGGCCAAATGATTACCAACTTCCAATAAAAGAAAAACCCCAAACAGGTAAGGAGCTAAAGTGTTTTTTACTTTTCCCCTCAATAGTGATATTCTGTTCTGAAATTCTCCATTATACATATCAAAAAGTATTGCCAAACTTTCTGGAGGAATTCGCTGAAGCCCTCCCCAGAAAAGACAGAGAACATGTGGTCCATGTTTTGAGGTGAATCAAATGTTTCAGATCACCCAGAACAAGCTTTCTGCTCTCCCCCTCTGCCCTGTGGTTTAACTCACATGGGCTCAATTCCTTTCCATACCAGCACCCTGAGCTGCTCCTGCAACTGCAGTCACACCCCAAACTGTCCCCTTGGCCCCAGCCTGCCAGCAGGTGGGCACATAGCACGAGATGGCTCTGGGTCCAACTCTAATTATTCATTTGGGCTCCTTTCTGGCTCCGTGGTGCATGGCCACTTTGTAAAAGCATGCTGAGAGCTACCTTCAGCAGCAGCAAGTGCTCCCCAAGGTGGGGTGACTGCTGGCAGCCCCATAGGGTGACTTTTGCAGGGCTAGCATTTTGGAGCCATCCCTGTCTCCATAGGCTTTGAGGGGAGTGGGAGCATGTCTTCAGTGCAGCCTCAAGGGGTTTGCAGCCCCTTAGCTGGGGAGAAGCTGACGGCTCCCTCTGTCTCCAAAGGAGAGTGGTTGGCAGTTCAGAGGGGACTTGGCTCAGCGAGCCAAGGGATGGCCAGGCTGTCCCCAGTGTAACAGAGGGGACCTGTACTGAACCAGCCAAGCCCTCCCACATGCAGCCATCAGAGCAGAGCAAGTGGGTGCAGCCTCCCAGCCCCGAGGACACAGGTTTCCCCAGCCAGTTCTGAAACCAAGCAGCCAAAGCCACTCACTGTGTAGCGCCAGAGACCCCCGACGTCCTCACTCTGCTCGAAGCAGATGGGCTCCAGCCCCTCTTCCAGGCAGCACTTGGTGGCTGCCAGCCCGCTGACGCCTGCGCCCACCACTGCCACGCGCCGCACCATGCTGTCCTGCCTGTGGGGGGAACACAGCTGTGGCAGAGCAGAGACCGGCCAGGCACACTTGCCCAGGTGGGTCTGCAGCCCCCAGCAATGCCCTGCGGGAGCAGGGCACCTCCTCCCCAGCACAACTCCCCCAGCTCCTTAAATAACCTGAGGGGCTTCTTGCTGATCCTTGCTCACCTGCTTCCTGTGCAGCCCCCAGGTACGTGTGTAAGAGTTTTGGGCAGGGTGGAAGAGCTTTTCCCAGTATCCAGGGGCTCTCTCAGAGAGGAGCGGCAGCTCAAGAGGAGCTACCCCAAAAGAGCAAAGCTCTTTTATGCAGCGTTGCACAGGAGGCAGGGCCAGCGCCAAGGGGTTGTTTCAATGAGTGACTTGCGCTGTTTGGACTTTAGCAAGCCCGGAGTTGTAACATGAGGAGGAGCTGTGGGCGCAGAGCTCCTAAATTAAGAAATAAAGTGTTGGACTGAAATTATTGCAAGATAGAACCCAGGGTCACTGAGCAGCTGCAGCCACCTCTGGCCTGTGGGACAAGCAGCATCTCTCATATGCGCACCCCCCCCCCCCTCCAAAATGGCACA
>NW_008794624.1:954263-984806 GCF_000699145.1 Aptenodytes forsteri | reverse complement strand
CCCCCCCCCCCCCCCCCCTCCAAAATGGCACAGCAATGCCCGTGTCATCAAGAGCAGCAGGTAGGACCAGGCTGCCCAACCTTGCCCCATCCTTACACCCCAGCACTGCAGTTATTCCCCTGCAAAGAGGGAAGCTGGCAGTGCCTCCCCCGGGACAAGCCACCCCGGCATCAGGCAGGTTCCTGTTCAAAGGGTCTGACCGCTTTCCCCCTTCTAATAAATGGGGCAAGCGTGTTTCAGAGGACATCTGCAGGGAAGGACAAAGCCTGGGCAAGTGCAGAGGAGTCTGTTTGCAAATCCCAATCCATCTCTGCACTCTTCATCTAAGTCTTGTGTGAGTTCATCCATCAGTTCCCTGCCTCAAGACAGGTCCTGGGGGAGAACCGTTCAGCTGGGAGTACGCCTGTTTGAAAGCCTACAGTGTCCAGTTGCTGGAGCCTCCAAAGCTGTCTAAGCCAGGCTGTTAATTCATGCTAAGTTGACTTGAAATAAGATAGAGCAAGAATGCCAGAAAAAAAAAGATTGAACAACCAGAAATCACTAGTTTTTCCACTATCTGCCAAATTGGTTTGGTTTTCCAAGGGATCAGCTTTGGAGTCATGGTTAAGTTGACTCAATACAAATAAACTGCCAAGCTGGCTTTATGGATTCCCAGCCTAGAGGAGGTGTGGATCCTCTCCTGCAGGACACGACCTGGAGGAGAAGGAAGACTTCTATGAATGAAAACATTTGTCAGAAAACACCACCCATGCACAGTGAGAGCGCACGCCTGCTTCTAGCCCTGGCATGGGGATAGGAAAGGTCAACCGAAGGCAGAAGGAGGGGAACAAAGGTGCAGGAAGAGTCAATCATTTACCTGGAGTGACATAGCTTTCAAGCATCTGAAAGAAGAAAAGGTCACAGACGTCTTGACTCATCATTTCCCAGCTGCCATTTTCCTCAAAAAAAAAAATTTTGGACTTTCCCCCCGCCCCCTCAAAAGGGAAAACCAAAGGGAAGGAGAACTGCAGGTGTGGGAAGGCAAAGAAAAGGAGAAAAGTTAGGGTGTTTTCCCTGGGGGGAAAAAACCCCACCACCAACCAAATCAAAAGCATCAACATTTCTAATGGCACTAGAAGTAGTTCTGCCCAACACCTGCAAACTCCTGTTTGACTTTTTATCATATGCTACAGGAAAGTGAGAGCAGAAGAGGGCTCCTAACCTCCAAAAGAGCAAGAACAGTCAGGAAAAGCAGTCTCGCCTACAAAAACCTGCCTTCTTCCAGCCCGAAGCTGCCTCACACCAGTGGCATAACTGAGGATGGAGGTGGCTTCCTGCGATGTTCAGAGGGGGTTACAGCAATCCTGCTGGGGACAACCTGCAGTGACAGGAACCATAAGAGGCTAATGGCACAGTTTGCTTTGGTGTGCACCATGACCCTGGCCTCACGCACAGCTTGTGCTATTGCAGCTCTGTTTGTCCTGGCTGCCATCAGGGCTGCTGTACCAAGAGAGACACATGTATTCATTAACCAAGGGTGGATGGTGGGTAGGGGCCAGTGGCCACCACAACCAGTCCCCATGCAGCTGCTCTCAACCCCCGTGCTCATAGCAGCAAAGCAGAGGGTGAAAAATCCTCCAATTTTTATCCCTTTGCTGCATGCAAAGGCTCCCTGAGGCAGCAGCCGGAGGGATGCTCAGCACACACCCTGGCTGCAAGGCTGGGCAGCGGCTTGACCATGTGCTGCACTGCTCCTGCTTTGGCTGGACTGGGCCCCGTGGCGCTAGATGCGGCCCAACACCCACAGCAAGAGCCAGATTCTTCCCCAAGGAGCATTTCAGTCAAAACAGCTGGGAAGAGGAAGATCCCTCAGTGTGCCGAAGGGGAATAAGCCCCAGCCCAGCGCCTTGACAGCAGCAATCAGCCCGGGGCCAGCCAGGCTCCACATCAGCCAGGAGCAGCCTTTAGCCTTGCAGAAAGCATGTCCCCGGGGACTCCTCTGATCTCCACTGAAGCACACAACCCAGCATGATCGCACAGCAGCAGCTGGGCTCCCAACTCTGTTGGCAGCCAGGGATGAACCAAACTTGCTGGAGGCTCTGCTGGCCCGGCTGGGGAGCAGCAGGGCCCCACACCCCATGGGCGCCCACGACTCCCGTGGGGCCGGCAATCATCCTCTCCTCCTGCATCCCTCTGGCTCTGCTCAGCCCTTTGATGTGCAGCTACATTGTTTGACCATCTTTGAAGTGTGAAATGAGAAACACCCCGCACGGGAGGCTGGGCAGAGCCCTCCGGAGCGGCCAGCAGCGCTGCAGCAGCCACGGCTGGTCGGGGGACAATAAATCCACAGCTGGAACTACATAAAGCGAGGCAGTAAACAAGAGTGTTCACCTCGCATGTGCTCTGCACAAATTGCGTTGGAGCTCTTCACAGGCCAGCTCTTGTTTTTCTTGAACACAGCTAAAGATACATTTTTCATTTGCTTTTCCACACCCTTCTTCCCCATTTTTGTTTGTGAGAAAAGTCTTTCCAGGAAAGGGCTCCAGGACTGTTCCCATTAGGTTCAGGGCTGATGGATGGAGCGCCTCAGGGGAGGCTAATGCCTTGCGATGGGCGAGCAAATGTAACAGTGTCTCTTTGCTCTCCCTGAAAGTTGGTTTTGCCGTTCCCTAGGGAGCTGCTCTGATCTGCAGCCTCTCAGCGGAGGTGCAGGCTCTGAGGGCATTGCTTGCCCTCAGCATCACAGCTCACCACAGTCACCTTCCCAGACAAGGACAAACCAACCAAAAAACTCACCATGCCTCCCATGAAATCTTTTTTAGGTACAGTAGTCGCAACACAACAACACATCTCACTGCATCTATCTCAAAGACATCTCTCCTCTAACCCCTTTCCCCCTACACTACCTTGGAGCTTGGTGTCCTGGAGACCTCCAATCCATCTCCATGCCCTCTCTGGGATTCATCCTTAGGCAGAGCCTCTCTCTGTCCTCCCTCATTTTTTCTCCTGCCCATGTGCTATTTTCTAGAGACGCTGTCTGGATGCAGGCAGGATCCTTAGAACACCAGGTGAAACCTCATGGGAAGCCACAACTGCCCTTGTTACAGCATAAGCTGCTCAAAGGTACCTGGCTCTCAGGATCGTCCTTTTCTTGGGCAACCACCTGGCATGAAGGCACCCAAGTGTTTACCTGGCTTCTGCTCAGTTCTAAGTCTTACACAACCTGGCAGGCAGGAGCAGAGGCCCACAAGGACATGTGTATCAAATGCCTTCGCCACAACCCTGGTGACGTGCTGCTCCGGCCAGAGGGCTGTTGCCATGCTTGCAGTGATTGCTGCAGCTCGCCTGGGGCCATAGGTGCTACAGACATGGAGAACCCATGGGGTCTGCTCCCAAACATGGGAATCATCCCAAGGGTTACTCTTCACTCAAGAAAGCCCCTTCCTCCTGGCTGCTTCTTCTACCCCTGCCAGTATTTTGGCAGGGACCTCCCCAGGGAAAGGGCTGTCCGCCATCACAAATGTGCAAGACTTGCTGGGAGCCCCCAGTCCTGGTGAGGTCCCAGGCTGGGATTGCAAGGTTTGAGCTGTTTCTCTGCACACCCCCACTGGAGAAGGAACAAACACAGCCTTTGTTCAGGAAACAGGACACCAGCGGCTCAAGTCTTAGCACAAAACTGCTTGGGGTGCTTTGTGACCACACCTGCCTGGAACAGGTTTTAACAATCACACAATTCCTGCTAGTTAACCACACTTTCCCTTTTGTCCTCAGGAGAGAGGTACCCAGCAGAAGGCACCTGGTTTAACCACCCTGGAGCAGGAAGGCAGCAACTACCCCCAGAGCAAACCTCCACAGGCACACGCTCATCCTCACCTCATGCTTTCCAGCCCTGGTGGCAGGGACGAGTTGAGTTGCAAGTTACCATCCACTGGCTGAACCACTGCATTTTGCTCAGGTATCTCATGGAAAGGGCAAGGATCCCCTCCTTGCTTCAGTGGAGAAATTTGCCAGAGGTTTAGGATGTTCAGTGGGATGAAGGCTGCAAAAGAAGGAAGGCTCATCAAGCCCAGCACCTCCAGTGCTGCATTTCCATATGGGCTGCTCCTGTACCATCTCCTCCAGTGGAGGTCACAAGACCCAGGGTGCAGGTCAGTGCAAACCCAGAGTTTGCAAGCCCTCCCCATGACACTGCTATCACTGAGGGCTGGCAGGGCAAGGTGGTGCTCAGGAGCCAGAGGAGATGGGCTCTTGCAAGCTGGACACCTTCAATGCCAGCCTGGCTGCTTCCTCCAAGGCAGAGCAGGAGCAAAACATCCAGCAAGGTCGTCATGTTTGGCCTTCCCAGGGCACAGCACAAGCTCCCTTTTCTCTTTGCAGGCCACCGCTGCTCCCCAGCAACAGGAAGTCAAGTTACTTCATTATGGTTTTAGGGCTGCTAATTGCCAGTTACAAGAAACCCACCTGAAGAAATGTCCCTTCTCCTCTCTGAAAGGCTGTTCCAGCCCCAAGGACATGCTCAGGGGATGGTGTCTGGGTGCAGCAGCCCAACTCCGCAGCAGCCCAACTCCACAGCACCCACCTGAGCTGCAGGCAGGGGATTTTTACTGATTTCTCCTCCCTGCGCACAAATTTGTTGCGGACATGGTCATTCATGAGGGATGCCGAGGGAGAAGTCATGCAAGTCCTCCTAGAAGCATCCAGCCTGCAGCAGCCCATCCACGAGGAGGGAAGGAGAGCAGAGGAGTGTGGGTGGGCTCACGTCCCAGTTCCCCCCAGCCTGGGGACAAACCAAGTGCCCTTGGTCTCACCATTGGGAAGGCTAGTGGGGTGTTCCCCATACTGAAAGCTCCTAACCCAGCTGGTGAAAAGGCTTTGCAGCTTTGAGAGCTGCTTGGAGCAGAAGCCAGGGAAAGCAGGCTCCCTTAAAAACCAACCCGCAAGTCTTAATCTGGGCCAGAGCTTTGTTTGCCAATGATTTTGAACTATAAGGGAGGAGAGAACCTCAAACCATTGAAAACAGCTCTTGGGAGAGACACCCTGCTCCCTCAAGCAAGGCTGCTCAAGCCCTAGCTTCAGGGCCCAAGCTGTTGAAGAGGAGTATCAGCTTTCTTTAAAATGGAGTTTTCTAGCCTTTATGCCTATTGTGAAGGAAAAAAAAATGGAAAATTTGACCCTCCTGCATCTTAAAGAAAAGCCTGAAGTTCATCTCTAGCTCTCCTGTGACTCCTGTAGACAGGCTGCTATAAACCTGGCTTGGATAAAGCTTTGCTAAGCAGTATCCTACTGTCACTACAGGAATATTTATAGCTCCCAGTCATATACTGGAATTACTTAACACACATATAAAGCAAAATGTGTCCAGATGCTTAAACGGGCATTGGCATCACACACACGATCCAGTTTGTCTGATCTCTGTGCCAGGCAACCTGGGAGAAACGCTGAATCAACAGGTGAAATCCTGCTGCCTTTTCCATTCGGAAGTCTCATCTCTCACACAAAAGCCCACCTTGCATCCCAGTTTTCAAATCCACACTTGCATTCCAGCTGGCTCTGCCCTTTTGGGATGCTAAATCACCGCTGCCCCAGCCTGAACTGCTAGCCTATATGTTGTTTGCCCTGTAGATTGCTTTCTCCAAGCCTATTTGGTCACGTACCCCGTGACTCTGTGAGCTGTTTTATGTATTTATATATTTTATAACTTCCCCATATCACATATTCAAAAGCAATATCCCTACTGCCAAGATGTCTTTATGCTCGTGTTATTTATTCTGCTCACCTTTGCACCTACAAGCAGTCTATACAACTTGTCTATATGCAGTCTATACTGCTTGTCTATATGCCCCATTCCTAGACAGTGATCAGATTGGTTTTGAAGTGAAAGCACCAAATTCCTCACGGCACAAAGCGAAAGGCTTCGACCAGCAATGTGTGCAACACAGCCCTCTTGTTCTTCAGGACCTGCACTTCAACACTGCTACATACTTCTGCCCTCTTTTTCTCCATCACAAATCTATGAGTAGGAGCTGGCAGCTTCCGGGTGGAGAGGACTTTTGGCTGTCATCTCTCCCTACATGCCTCCCTGCAAGCAGACCTCTGTTCCATGCACTCGTAAGCTGCTTGCAGCCTAGGAAGCTGGAGAAAGACATCTCTGCATGGCAAACCATCACTGGGGCTGTTCCCCCATGGCTTGCTGCCCCGAGAGCTCCCCTGTACCCAGACGGATGAACAATTCTGTTGCCTAAGCCCATCTCAAGCCCTGCATTGGTGGGACTGATTTCCCTCCATGCCAATGCCCTTTCCCATTGTCTTCTTGCCATTGCTTTGCCTGTTGTGCAAAGCTTGCAGAAATAACCTCAGAACAGTTTCTGGCCTTTTTGCTGTAGGGATATTGCTAAATCGTATTATTTTGCTGTCATGCTAGAAAAAAAATTATCCACTTCAGTACAACCATTAACCATAATTAGTGCTCAGTTGCACAGACAATCTGGAACTGGGGGGATCTGATCTTCTGCTACCAGTCAATAAATCTCTTCAAGTGCACAGTGAGCAGACAGCAAAGTGAGTAATCACTCATTTCTGCTCCGGTAACTACTTCTAAATGCCCCAGCAAAGAAGCTTGCAAAGAATATTTTTCCCATTTTTCTGTACCAACTCCTGCATCAGTTTCTGTTTGCAGCCAATGTCTCCTGCCCTTGGATTTCCCTGGATCACCAGCCTGGGAGACTGAGAGCCAGGCACTTAGGAAGCCCTGACAGATGCAGCCCTCAGATATTTGGGTATCTGGGGCAGAAAAGCCCTCAGTCTCATAGCAGGCTGTTCCTAGCCCAAACCCTGCCTGCTGGACATGTGTAACACCACGCCTGGGACCCAGTTTGTGCTGGGACTCACCAGGCTGCTCCTTTCCCGGCAGAGCCTTTATAATCTCTGGCTCCTCATCATCTGGCCAACAACAACAACAAAAAATCTCCAAAATCCCCATCTAAAGCCCCTCATGACATTACAAGACACTGCTCATGTTGCTTACTCAGAATACTCAGATCTCCCATGGAGCCTGCTGCAGGCTGGCTACGTGACACCACTATCTCCTCCCGCAAGGTGACCGGGCTGTCCTCTGCAGGGGTTTTAAGGAACTGAGGGAAGATATTGCCTCTAGGGATGAGTTCATTTGCATTAAAATATCAATTAACTTACCTGCTAGACTTTTAAGTCTGCCTCTGGACTCCAAAAGAGCCTGAAGCCTTCCCCAAGGGGCGCAGAAGTTGCCCTTCATGGCTTGCTCTTCCCACGCTGCCTCTGCCTGGGTCAGTCCAGGGACATGCAATAGGACAGCAGGGTCTACTGGTTGCTTTCCAGGCTCTTTGCTGGGTCTGCAGGCACTCAGGCTCAGCCAGGACAGCCCTGGAGCTCACAGCCCACCCTAGCAGAAGCCTTCAAGGTACCATCCAGCCTGAACTTCGTTAAAATCACAGCTCGCTTCCCCTGGGTTGGGGAGACATCTTATCTATGAGAGGAGAAAAAACCCAAACCCATTAGGGAGAGTATCAAAACTGGACCTTCCTACTCAAAAGGCTCAGCCAGGACAGCCCTGGAGCTCACAGCCCACCCTAGCAGAAGCCTTCAAGGTACCATCCAGCCTGAACTTAGTTAAAAATCCCAGCTCGCTTCCCCTGGGTTGGGGAGACATCTTATCTATGAGAGGAGAAAAAACCCAAACCCATTAGGGAGAGTATCAAAACTGGACCTTCCCTACTCAAAATTCAATACAGACAAAGTCTTGAGAAAACGCTTAGGAAGAGTGAGTGCCTGAGCTTAAATAGGGCTCCTGGGCCCATGGCAGTGGGTGTGTGGGTGAGGGTCCCAGGTGGAGCTGCTTGGGGCAATTAAAGTCCATTAGAGCCCACAGGGCCCTGACACTTGGGCTGATGAGGTCAATTCCTCCCTTGGGTTTAATCATGGTGCAGGTTAAACAGCAGGTGAGAAGCATTTTGGTGAAATTAATCCAGCTGCCGTCCAAAATGGCCCAGATGCAGCAAGAGGTGCTTATGGCAGGAAGGGTTAACAGCCCCAGACCGGTTTCAGCGTGGATGCAGCCAGCTCTCTGTCCCCAGCTCCAGGCTCACAGGGCGCAGTGATCCAGAGCACATCCAGGCTCCCTGGTGCCCACAGCCATGATGGTGAGTGAGCCCAGAGCTGTGGGGTCCAGACTATGGGGAAACCTGGCAGCTCTGCCCCAAATCTCACCCCACACACAGCCCGGGCACCAAGCACGGGTGGGTGGAAAGTGCATGGAGCATACACCCGCCTTTCCCCTCCTTCATTCACCCGCAGGCACCGGGCACCCCACTCCCCGTTGGTGCTACGGTCCGGGTACCAGCTCCTCCAGCAGCACCCGCAACCAGACCCATGCCGGTACATCAGCATCCCCTCGCAACCCACGCGAGGAGATTTGATGGTACCCAACTCGACCCGGTTTGCTCTTCAGCCTCTCCCTGGGGCTGAGCCCCGCTGGGAGCGGGCGGGGACCGGGGACCGGACACCGGAGGCGGCGCGGCAGCCGCGGGCGCTCAGCTCCCTCTGCGGGCCGCGGAGGGGCTGCTCCGGCTGCTCCACCACCGCCAGGCTGGGGTTTTTAATGAAGCTGCTCACGGTCCAGCACGGAGCTGCCGTTCCCGGGCTTGTGCCGAGGCGGGAGGAGCGGGATGAGCTCCCGCACTGGCTGCGCACCTGAACCAATCACCCCATAAACTGGGGGATAACCTCACGTCCCCCTGGGTGACAGCATCTCTCTGACCCCATCGTCTTCACAGAAGGAGAGGATTGAAAGTGCTAAGATTTAAGCCCTTGTTTAAGCGCAGTGATGCTCTATAATTACTTACTGGTGCTGCAGCGACGGGGCTCTGCTTCACCTCTACTGTTATAAGCAGTCTGTGCAAAACCTCGCAGCCCTGGCTTGGAGCAGCCCTCCAGCTTGCGCGCCACCCTGGGGCCGGGAAGATGCTCCATCAGCCACTTGCTCCCTCTCACCATCAGCGCCTTCAAACACCAACCCACTTGCGCTGGCAATGCTCTGGCTCGTGCACTGGGGACGCTGCATGGCAGCTGCTCCGCTGCACATCACCCACTCCCCACCCAGAAAACTCCCTCTCCTAAAAGTTGAGTCCTCACCTCTAAAAGATGATGGCTCTGGCCAGTGGGTTGTTGCTCCTTCTTTGTAATACGATCGATGCAGGTTTGTAAAAACACTCTTTCCAACTGCACGTCCTTGTATGGTAGCTCCATCCCACCCCAGGAAAAAACAACTCCTCATCAGCTCAAACTGCCTGTAAAGTCCTGAGTTTTTGCTCTGGAAGAGGGTTTCTCTTTCCCTTGCATCAGGCTGTGATTTTGCAGCCCTGGTCAGCCACTGACTGCATTGCCAGTCTCAGCCTCTCCCGGAGGACACTTGGGTGCATCAGCAAGGACTGCCACAGTGCCTGTCACCTGGGGAGGAAGGGACGAAGGGACACCACTGCCCTGCCAGCCCTTGCCCTTGGGGCTGCTTGGATCTGCACCAGGTCCAAGGTGGGGGAAGAACTCAAAGAGATGTTTCTGGGCTGATTAAAGTTAATTAGCTCAAATGATGCCTCTGAAGGGAAATGTTTCTTATTTCAGGTTCCCGCCGACTTGGGCCCAAGCCTGGTTTTCATAAGGCCGGTAACTGCAAACAGATAGGGCCCTTTCATTGGAAACAGGCAGCGCAGGATATAATTAAAGAAGTATGCACTGGCATCTCAAAGAACCGTTTTCAATTACTGCTATTTCAAGAGGATTAAGGGGAAATATTTTAAACAAGACCACTGCAAAAATAGATTTTGTTTGCCATTAGCTTTGAAATAATATTTGACTTAAGGGATGAAATTTCCATATGCCAGGTCTGATTCTGGCAGCACTTTCCCCAGGGGCTGGGAAGAGGGTGATTCATAGCGGCATGGGATCTGGGAGCAGAGCTCGCTATGCATGGCCCTGTTTCCATATCGGAAATACTCTCCTTTTTCCCTGGTCAGTTTTCTCTTTGTGCCAGCCTGGAAGTGATGCATGGGGCAGCCTCAGACATGAGGAAGATGCTGCAAGGGACTTGTTTGGTTACCAGACTGCACCTGTGGTGCTCTGGGGACACATTGCCACTGCCTTCAGACAGGAATGATGGCTCCCTCCCTGCAGAGGGAACGATGGCTCCCTTGGTCCATGTGCTTTCCTCGGCCAGGCCAGCTGTACCTCTGACCCTTGCGATTTGCTGCTGTACCTCTGCACAGCATGAGCCCATGGGTGCGAATTCGGGCTGATCTGTTCTGCCAGCGGCCAGACAGGTGGCCTGGAAGATGCTGTTTTGCCATAGTCACTGCAATAGTAAAAAGATGCTGCCTCCAGCCTCCCTGTGTCTCTGCCTCTCCCAGCTCAGGCTGTACCTTCAGAAAGGGGATGAAGCTGGAGCTAATCACAGGAGTGGACCAGCATCGGTAACCCTCACCTGGGAAACCATCTCCAGGCTGCAGGTGTAGAGCTTCTGCACAAGACTAGAAATGGAGCCAGAAAGGGTAAGACAGGTTTGCCCTCCTTTCCCTCCCCATCTTTCCCAGTGTGTGGACAGGACACAGCCTGGGGTGTACAAAACCCATGGTCACGTGGGGCAGAAGTGAGCAGCAGTCATGCTGTAAGCACTGTCACGTTCCCAGGTAGGACGAGGTCCATCTCACCCAACCACAGACATCTTGGTACCTTTTGAGATACCTATCATAGGACAGATAAACAGGAGGAGTTGATTTCTATCCATATAAAAGGATCCCAGACTCATACTTGCAAGTTCAACAAGTAATTATCAGGCGACTCTAGTTCAGTGAGGGTCTCCAAGCTTCGTTTGGCGTGTGCAAAGTGGGCATGTACATCCTTCCTTTGCAGGGCTTGACTTCCCACAGGAAAGGGTTGTTTCTCACAGCACCTGGGACAGTTGGACTCCTGGCTCCCCAGGGGCTCCTAAAGGCCTGTGTGAAGTCAACAGCATGGGAAGGGCCTGGCCACAGAGCGGTGAGAAGGGCTCTCCACTGACATTTGCCTAGGGAGCTTATGAGGCTCAAGCAACAGAAACATTGGTCCTAGCAGGATCATGAGAAATCATTTCTCTGTGCTATTTACAGCAACCAAGGACATATTTTTCCTTTCGGAAACACCACAAGGAGGATGTTTCTCATGGTTGTTGAGAAAGAGGGGTCCACCTCAGGGAATAGCATGGGTTGGGGTGCGTAAGCTTGGGGCAGCAAAGCAACACATCAAAGAGAGCCAAGGACACCAAAAACGGAGTTTGGCCACTTCCATGTCAGAGTGCAGGGCTGTTGGCACCAGCTCAGACTCTTGTACGTGAGAGTAACGTCAACAGGCTGCAGAGATGTCTAACGAGCAGAGGCACCAAAAGACGGCTCCTCTCCATGTGCACGGGCCAGAGGCATTTCCAAATCCATGGCTGCTGGGTCCAGGGCACACACAATGGCTTCCCTGTCCCACAAAGTGACTGATGGGCAATGGACAGGCTGTAAGGGCAGGGCTTCCTGCCATGCCGATGGAACTAAATAACCCAAAGTGTTACCCAAAGTGCTTCGTATCTCCAGAACTGCAGGCTTCAGGCAGCATGAGAGGCTCAGAGGGCTCCGTCTTGGCCACAAAGCCTCCAAACACACCACAAGAACTAGTGGAAGAGAGAAAATAGCACACCAAACCAGACTGGGTCAAATAAGCCTAGACTCATGGAAATTTCATACTGTTAGCAGCTCTTGGGTGGCTGTTGGGCTAAAAGCACCTGGGAGGAAGCCACCAGCCCCGAGAAGCAGGGACCAGGAGATGCACCTTCTGCTGTGAGCTTAGAGCCTAAGCATAACTACAAAGACCTGCAAAAATAACGTCACCCAGAAGCCAGACAGCAGGGAGAGGAGGGCATGTGTAGGAAGGCATAGGTCTGCAAAGATGGGGAAAGAAAATGGATAGTTCAAACAAAGAGTAGCATGGGCAGAAGGCTGAAGAAATGCCTCCTTTTCATGTGCAGTATTCCAGTCCCTGTAAAATCCAAGTGGATTTCATCATTAGTGCAATCAATTCTCATGTAGGTAATCCAGCATCTTCTCATGGAGCCCCGATGCCACTTCCAGTGATTTCAGGTCAGCCCTGTGCCCATGCTGACAGGCAGTGCAGCCCAGAGAAGGGCGCACAGCAGGATGGCAGCCAGCATGCTCCAATACACACCTTCCCCCTGCACACCCTATGCTGCTGGGTGCCACCCCACGCCATCGGTCCCTCCCAGCCACTGGTTTCCAGCACAGCAACAAGCATCTCCAGCCATTCCCATGGCCCCCCTCTAGACTTCTGCCATCCCTCTCGGGGCGAGGCAGAGCTGGGGCTGCAGGACCAGCCTCGAGCACCCCAGGTCCATGCAGGGGCACTGGCCCATGGTCCTGCATCAAATCCCAGGGGGTCACCCACTGGCAGAGGAGAGGAGGACACAGATGGGCAGGAGATGTGTCACCCTCCCTCACCCCTCCCCACCTTCCTCCCCTCTCACACCACAGCCCCTCCGGCCCCTCTGCATCACTGCCAGGCATCGATCGGCCGATGGATGTGCTCTATACTATCCTTGGCATTGGCTGAGTCAGTCCTGGTGCTTGCCAACCATTTATAAGACCACAAAGCATCACCGTGATCCCTGTCAGCACCGATTCCTCCCACCACAGGGTCGGGTGGCGTCTCTCAAGACTCCTAAGAGCCCTGCAGGAAATATCCTGCAGAGAACAAAATTAGATGTCAAAGAGCAGAAAGATTTCAGCTCTGGCTGAGCTCTGGCAGGTCCCCAAAGCTGAGAAGGAGAAAAGTGTTATGAAAACACTCATCAGAAGGCAGTGAGAAATTAGATGTAGGTCACTTGAACTCCAGCCCTGAGGAAAGGGGTCAAGCCCACAGGGTAAAGCCCAGCTGGATGGGAAGAAGCCAGCAGTTTTTTGGAGGAGGAAGTGCTTGGTTTGTTAATTTGCTGACATCTCCTAGGCTGGGTTTTTCCTCCGCTGGGGGATACAGGTCTGGACCCATGTGCTCGGTAGGGACGGCGGTGCCTCTCCTGCCAACACCATGGAGCAGCTTATGCCTGTGTGATGCTTAGATTTTGGGCACAGGCCACCCAGCTGGCAGCACTATTGGGTGATTTTACTAGATGAAGCGCATGAGCTGCTTGCCCATAGGATGCAAACAGGTTGGGCTTTAATGACATGGTCCAGCCCGGGAGACTGGGACCATAGGTCTGGTCTAAGCAAGTGGCAGTAAGATGTGATCCTCCTTTTAACATATGTTTTGGGGATTGTGGAGTGGGTTTCTGACTGCTATCTGACAGCCTTTCGTAGATGCCAAACTTCCACTTTCAAAAGCAATTGATTTTTGAGCACATTGTCTCAAAGGGACTTTGTCTCCCAAAAGCATCTTCCTTTTGAAAACCATCTCCTAAAGCACTTAGGGCACTTGGTTTTTGCTTTTATATTACAATTTTTAAAGTGCTTTTAAAGGAGGATGTGAGGCAATGGATGGGACCCCGTGAACAAATTAAGTTATCAGCAGTCCTTGTGTTTATTTTCTCTGGAAAAAAAAAATCCTTTTTCATTTTCAAGCATTTAGAGTGGCTGCATGCACCAACAGAGCTCACAAAATGTTTCTATTACTTGCTCCTGCATATTTTGGACGCACTACTGAGTGGATTAACTGATGGGTTGACCTCCTGAGCTCTTATAATAATGTTGCAAATGTTTTTTTTGAGAGAAGCACAGCATCGCTGGAGATGAAAGAAAAGTATTTGTTGGTTTTGATGGCTTGCATGTGTGAGTGTTCACTTTGAAATTGTGGCCTTTTGGGGATGGGATAGGTTGACTCCTAATAGGATGCTGCTTTCTACCCTGAGACATCCTGAGCGGGTGTTTGGACCAGTCCTGAATCCAGCCGTGGAGACCCTCCAAAGACAGCATCTCCTCGCGCATCCCCCAGGAGGTCACTCCATCCAGGTCCATGCAGCACCGATCGGCAGGCAAATTTATTCTCCCTCTACTTCCAGCTCCAGCTTACCCTGGAAAGATCAGCATCCTTGCGAGAGCTACTTCTTGGGAGATTTATAGCTCGGCTCGGCGGCCGTACACAGTTCAGAGTTTACATAAACGCTGGGCACAGTCCCAGCCCTGGGTGCTGACTCAGGCGCCCGCCCATGCGATGCTCCCACGTCACCGGTTCAAACGGGCCTTGCAGAGCATCCGTGCTGACATTTCACGCTGTCACGGACCATAACAGTCGCTGGAGCGGCCAAATCACGGGGCTTCAAGGGGTTTTAAATCTTCCCCTCCCCAGCCCCTGACCTCAGGCAAACACAACGTAATTGGGTTGTCCCAGTTGGCGACGGGTTTGATTCATTTTCCTGCAGGGAGATCTCTCTGGCCAGTTACACAAAGAGGCTCCGCGGTCCCAGCTCAGTCTCCAGTGCCTGCAGAAAGACCGTCTCCCGGAAGCCACCACCACAGCCCACGAGCACCCACCAAGCACCACTGGCCCCCGGGACACTGTCATGGGCAATGGTGGGTTGAAATACTGATGCAGAATAACGGTCTCACCTGCGCTTCAGGGGGAAAAAATATTCTCCACTGCAAGAAAAAGCAAAGTGTGAGAGGCGAGGGAGACTCCCAAGACAAGGGAGAAGGGCACCCTTGCTGCAGCTGCTGAAGGAGAGGGTAACAGGAACAAGATGCTGTAAATCCTCCCCATTACGGAGATACCCGCTGCAGCTCCGGAGGCGGATTCACGACTTCCAGCCTGGGCGCTACTATTATGGACTGTGCTCCAGCTCAAGATGGGGATTCATTGCAGCCTGGGATGCTAAAATATGGCACAGAAAGGCTTTTTCCCCCCTTTTTTTTTTCTTACCCAAGCTGTCAAAAAGCTCCATTATTTGTTACTTCACCATAACAGTATATGGCATTTCATTTTGTACCTCACCGGCTTTTCGGAGATGCCTGCTTCTCACAAGCCCTCCCCTGCACGTGTATCTCTATTCCCTTCCTGGGAAGCCCCCCTCTCTTTTCTGAGATGTGGAAGCTGCAAATGCCATAGCACCATCTGGCTGCAGCAGAAAACTGGTCCTTTCTGCAGCAATTAGGCTGATGTCCCAACTCCTCAGCCTGCATCTGAACAGACCCTCCTGTATCTGCTCTTCCTGACCGTATCTCCATTCCTGGAAATTCAAGGCACAGCCAAAAGCCGTAGACCTGTTTATGACTTGTTGTACAAACGTGATAAACGGCTGCTTAGAAAACATCTCCTCTGGGCTGCTCCTCATATGCTCCTTGCCTGCATTTTAATAAGCTAATGTTTGGGAGTAGTTAAGTAGCTGTCTTGACTTGTTTAACACGATAGCCACAGATATTTCACCGAGCTGACGCGGGATTTATGTCTCAATAATGCAATAATGTTTGGTAAGCATCGCGGTTTCGGGGAGATTTATGTCCCATCAGCAATCCAAGAGGGATTTATAGGGCCCGTCAGAGGTAGGGTTACAGGAGGTGCCGTCTGAGAGACACCGAGAGCTCTGTGTCTTACTGCTCGAGGGCGATTCCTTGGAGATAGAAAGTCCTGGAGCATTGTAGCCTGCTGACATATTGCCCCACTAATGTTTTTCATTAATAAAACTGAACACGAGTGCTAAGGGAGCTGCCTGGTGATGGAAATAATTTTGTAATGTGCTTCCCTTCTTCCAGCTCTATGACAAGTGAGGAAGGGCAGTGGAGAACCCACTGCGACCCAGCCTCCAGGAGGGAGGCTATGCCCATCACCTAGCTTGCGTGCTCTCTGGGAAGATGCCAGTGGTGACCGCGCGGCTGCCCCTCAAAGGGTCACAACAAGCTGTCAGTGAGAGCCTGGCGGCAGCGGCAGAATGCCTGGAGCAGGGATGAAGCCCAGGAGGCAGCAGTAGGGCTACAGGGCATCCACTTCCAAGAGATGGAGAAGGACCATGTCTTCCAGTCACACCCCAAACCAAACATTTCACAACACTGGCATTTAAGTGCAAACCGTATGAGTTAGGGACAAGCTGCATTACAAACAATCATAAATTCAGTGTTGCAGGTGGCTTTCCAGAGCAGTCCTGGTACGACAGATGCCCTGTGTCTGGGCCTTCCCAGGGGATGCTGGCTAGGAAACAAATCTTCATCTCCAGCAAGTTCAGGACATCTTTCTCTCTGCTGGGACAGCCTACTTACTGTTTTTTGACTGCAAAAGATTTGACCGGTGTCTTTGTAATTTCCCTGTCAGAGGTTTCTTGCCAGAAATCAAGCCAAGGAAATCCTTGAAAGTATAAAGGGGAAAAAGAAAAGATTTTTCCTTTCTTTAGGAGAGCTGGCAAAGTCTGTGTGAACTTCTCAAAGCGTGATAGACCTGCAAGAGGCTCAGTTGCACCCCAGAACATGAGCTCTGGAGCATTGCTTTTCCCTGAGTCCCAACAGCCTATGTACTTCCCAAGACAAATTTCTTTGGGTTGAAATTGTTCCCTCCTGGGTCTCAGCCTAGACATACATCATCAGCAAGATTCATATGATTAAAATGACTGTAATAAAGTGGTTAATTTTTCAGAAAGCAGGTGCTGGAGGGAGAAACAAAGCTCCAGGGCAGAGCGTTGGAGCTGCTGAGCTGAAGGACCACAATGATGGGAGCTGCATCATCTTTCCTTTCCAGCTCTCATGGTGACAGAATAAAACAGGTCAGGTTTGATGAGAATTAAACTAGCTTTAGATGTTTTTTCACTCCTGGCAGTTATTAGGACAAGTTCAGTCTTTACTTCTGCAAAGAATGGCACTGAATTTCCTGTAATGAAGCTGTGTTTGGCAGCACCATGACTTGTTCAGCCTCATCAAGAGGAGACCAGGACATGCTTTGGCTGCTCCGTTCAGCAACACTTTGGCTTGAGGGTAGCATTTACTAATTGCAGAATTGTCCAGATATCCATATATCCTTCAACCAGACCCTCCACTGAGCTGCCAGAGCTCAGCTGGGAGGAAAGAAACCTGTTGTTTGGTTGGATACATCCATACAACATCAGGATACGTCAGGATGGATACATCCAATCCTGAGATGCTGAGAGATGGAGTAAAGCAACTTACACCTCCTAGGAATGACCAAAAAAAAAAAAAGAAAGGGTATCAAAAAGTTAAAAATCTCCTTCCTCGCTGGCCAGTTTTTGATCAACTGCTCTGAGCAGGCTCTGGCATCAGAAGGAGCTGGCGCTCCCTGGGTTAGCAAGCTGGCACACCACGCTTTGAAACCCGGCTCCTTCCAGCTCATCGCTTTTGTTATTAACATGGGAGTTGCCATTAATCACCAAGCATACGTTTCCCTGTTACTCATTCATAACAAGACACGGATGACCGTGCTGCCACCCTGGCCAGCCCGCCAGCATCTTCAAACTTTGTTTTTTTAATGACCCGTACCTTGAAGATATCCCAGGAAAAACAAACATAGGCAGAGTCACCCAGTGTCAAATAAACCATGAATGTTAGATTTCATTAAAACAGTGACGTTTGAGTACATAAGAGTTTTGGAGGGGGTTTTCACATTTTCAGTCTTCGCTTGAAAGATTTTTTGATTTGTTTGTTCAGTGTATTTTTTGGCCATGAATTTTTTTTTTCTTTTTTAAACAATTCCTTCCAACTCTTTTTTTTTTTTAAATAGGAAAGGTGAACAAAAAATGTGGAGGGAAAGCAGCTTTTCAGCCACACTAACACAAACTCACCCTTCCTCCCTTCCAGAAAATGAACATTTGGGACAAAAGCCCCCATTGCACCAGCCAGGTGCAGGGACAGCAGGGCTCATCCCAGCTCTCTCCAATGGGGTCCCCAAGCCCTTGCATGGTGCCAGCCTCAATACACAGCAGACCTTCCCTCCAGGCTCTGCTCACACTCACCCCATCCTTCCCCAGGACCTACCTCCTCTCCATCCTCTTCTCTTTCTTTTCCCTTCTTCCTTTTGCTGCCCCAATGGGGCTGTGCTACCTGTTGGTGTTTGACAAAGAAAAGGGCACGTGGGGTGGCCAGATGGGAGAGCAGAGCCCGAACCCTCAGAGGGCAACCACACATGTATCAGCGCTGTGAGGTCTGGGTTGGACACAATGCCGCAGCTCCATTGCGCGTCCACGTGCAAACCTCCCCCATGCAGCAACACGAGGAACACAGTGTGCCTGCACTCTGCTGTAAATGCACTGCTGAGGGATGCCCACACTGGCTGGTGTCCTTGGTCAAGGTCCCACTAGGGCTCCTCCAGGCAGGATGAGAGCCTGCAGGAAAGGAGATATGCAAACCAACCAAATCAAATCTCACCACTGCTGTCCTGATTCTTGCCCCTACAGCTGTAACTCTGCACGTATCAGTGCAGCGCAAGCAAATATCAGTTGCACGTGTGCAGCACATGCAAGGCACATTCTCCAAACACATATTTTTGGGCACAGGCACCTTCCCACTGCCATTCAGCGTATGCTTCTCCTCGGTGGTTTCAATAAAGCCAATGCATGCAACAATTAGCTTGAGGTTACACATATGCAGCAACGCCACCTCCTCAAAGGAATGGTGTTGAATGGGACTCACCTTTGCATGCACAGCTTCTCGGATCGTGTGTGTGTGGGCATATACACGCATGTGTGTGGCTGTGTGGGCGCATTCATGCTTATACCCTCCTGTGCCACATCGGCCCCCTGTACTGGGACGGCAGGGGCTGAAAACTGACCACAGCAATGAAGGCACTGCCAGGGCTCCCATCCAGTGGAAGGACAGCAAACGTCCTGGCACCATTAGTGGTTATGATGTGTTTTTTTAATTAGGAAAATAACAACTTTGCTGACTTTTCTATTCTAATCCTGTTCCGTTCTCTGTAACGGCTCTTATTGTACTAAACAGCATCTTAGCCCAGACTCGAAGGCTAATGACTGTTGATGGGAAATATTTTGTTTCATAACAGCAGCTGCAGCCAGCAGAGCACATGAGAACATTTTTTCAGGAACATGGAGGGTGCTATTTTTAACTGTTCTCCCCCATATTTATGGTGCTTGGAGGAAAGATGCGCCAGTTTAAACACATTGCAGCAATATGCGCCATTTAACTCCATCCATGCCATGGAGAGGGTGTGTGCAGAAGTCCCAGTCTGGTGGCTGGGCGGTGGGATGACCATGCTCATTGTAGGCTGGTTTCCTCGCTGTCCATCCATTGACAGCTTTACAGCACCCAACACCAAGACTATCACCATCAGGACATGACACAGCACTCTGTGCACTGACACCCAGCCCCGAAACACACTTTTTGGTGGTGGCTCTGGGCCAGCAGCAGGGCAAGAACAGGGTCTGGTTGTGCCAAGTGCTGCAGACATCCACAGAGGGACATGAGAGCCTGGGCAGAGCAAGACATGGCTGGTGAGGATGGTCACCAGGTGGGTGTAAGTTACCCAGGTGTCACCCAATGCATTCCCTGCTTTGTTGGCATCCTTCTGCCCTCACCGGGAGGGTCCTTCCCTTCGAGCAGGGAGCAGACCCCATGCCCACCATCTTTCCCACCTTGCCTCCTTTGGGATTATAAAGCCTCGTGGCTTCCCTTCCTTAGCGCAGCACAGATCCACCAAAAATCCAGAACCTGCTGAGGCTGGAGAGGCTCACACGCGAGTACATCTAAGAGCTCCCAACTGGGGCACCAGAGACATTGCAAACCCAACAGCATTAACGCAGACAGAAACGGCATTTAAGTGCCTAGTCAGTTCAAATCACATTCCTCTGTGTCCAACAAAAATACGTTCTTAATAGTCATGGAGCTAAGTGGAGTCACCCAGAGTTACAATTTCCTTTCTGCAGATATTTCGTCTTCAGGCTGTCACTTTCACTCAGGCCATGATTAAAACAATAAACCCCCAAGAAGCCACCCTGTTCCCCGTCAACAGCTGCTTCTCCTCCACACACTGTGATGGGAGCCATTCATTACCAAAAAGAGGGAGGGGAAATTAAAGACAGATTATTATTATTTATTGTTCAAAGCCACTATGTTTGGCCAGAAAACTCTCCTTGGTAAAGCGAGGGTAGCCATGGCTGCCCCCCTAAGGACGTTGATCGAGGAGGGAGAAGTCGCCCTACAGTGTAAGAGATGCCTTACTGCTGCACATGCTCAACACCTCTAGGACCTTCATCTCTCTTCTCATGCAACAGGCAAGTCATTGTATTGGAAGAATTCCCCTTATTTACCTCTGAAAACCTTCTCGGACATTTGCATTTCACCACTGAAACCCCACCTTGTCAAACAGCTTGCAAAGGGAAAAAATTCAAGTATCACGCATTGCCAAAATAACCAATAAGTGCATCACTGTAACTCCCAGCCCTGGTCCCTGTGATCTTGGGCAGCCTGTTCTCCTGGGCTTCTGCTCTTCCTGCCCTGTGTCTCAACCTGGATAGCACTGTGGGGTTGCATGGCCTTAAATGAGCTGGGTGATGGGGAAGGAGCAGGCACACAGGTTGTCCTCTGAACCTGCAACACGATTTTGTCTGTGCATGCAATTATTGTAGAGATGATGGGCAAGATCTTGCCACCCAGGCTGCCTGCAGGGCTCATTGCACAGTTGGAGGAGACACCTAGAGCTAGCCCACGGCAGAGATGTTAGAGAAAACAGCCTACATCCTGCCAAGCTCAGGACATGAAGCGTCCTGCTTGGACATTTCACTTGGGCCACAAAAACAGGCATTGCAGAAATGCAACAGTTTTCTTGGGGTCTGTTTTCCAAAGGCTGAACATGTTCCACTTCAGCAAGGCTGGAAAATCTATTGTGTCAGCACTCCTGCCATGCCTGCACATATTTGCATTTTCCTTACAGTATTTTTAGAGATTTCCACTCCTTGGCCTGATTTGGGATGAAGTCAAATATGTGAAATTCTTGGAAGCTGCCACAGGAAAAGAAACTCCATTTTTCGACTAGCTTTAGATACAGCCTTCATCTGTGGAGATAAATCTTCTGCCAGCCTGGAGAGCTGCACTCACCTCCCAGGTAAGGGCCTAACATGGTCCAGAAGGTCTTTGTCCCCCAGCCAGTCCACGGAGGTGCTGCCGTCCCACCCCTCCAAGGATGGGCTGAAGCCTCCCACAAGAGACTGCTTCTCTGATGGGAAGCAACAGCAAGAGAGGGCACGTGGCAGAGCTCCCTGGCTCCTTGTCCCATCCAGCCCTCCCAAGCCAGAGGAGTGGAGAGCTCAGCTATCTCCCCATGCTTCGTCAGCTTTCCTCCAAGACAGCCCCGTTCCCCAAGGGTCCCGTATCTACAAGACTCACATCTTATTGCTGACGCAGGGGAGGAAATGATGGGGCTGGCTTGGAAGAGGCTCAGTTCCCAGCTCTACAGAAGGACCAGCCTCAGCTCAGCCACATCAACCCACACATCTGCTGAAGACTCCCCAGCACAGCTCCTTCAGAAACCGTTTCTACCTGCACCGTTACAACAGCCAGAGTGGTTTTGTGGGGTGCAGTCCCACAGGCAAAACACTTGCTGTGGGAGTCACCTCCTTCCACTGTGGCATGGACCTGATTTATCCTCCTGGTCAAACACATGCCTTTCTAGTCCACACCAAGCAGCGCTTCCCAGGCAGGATAGCTTTTCACCTGAGCTCACTCTCCTGTGGAGGAGGAAGACACCCTTAGCTGTCTTCACACCCCTTGTAGCAGGGGATGAAGCACACTCTGGAGCTGCATTTGTTTTCCCACTAACCACAGAGGGCCTTTCATAGAGCTACATCCCATTAGATTAATCATGTCTTCATCTCTAGTTTGACTATAGTCCACATGTGTTACCAGGCCAGTCCCAAATCTGCACACCTACTGGAGGGAAAGCCACCGCGTTAGCTCAGCAGCATTATGAGGCCCCACCTCAGAAGTGTGGTGTGACCTTTCCTGCCTGGGGATGGGCTTTGCTGGGAGCACCCACCATGTCAGCCCCGTGGTGGGGATGGGAGGAGGGAGCCATGGGAAACCCACACATCCCACTCTCACCTGGGGGAAACTTCACCACCTCCTCTGCTTGTTGGGGTCGGCCATAGAGGAGCACTCGTCTCCTTTGCATGTGGCTGCTTTTTGGGCAGGTGGGACCAGTCTCACCACCCAGCCCCAGGGCAGTCTGACCACTGAAACAGGGTGCTTTGTGGTGTCCTGAGATGTGTTTATAGCGTGGCTAATTTTAGCACCTCCCATTCACAAGGAGGGCTCCACCCGGCCCCGCACTGAAACCACCTCTGGGCTGGAAAACAGCAGCTGTGAGACAACATCTGGCATCGCTCGGACAGGCAGAGGCAGGAAGCGAAGGAAAACAGCGTCTGTCCGAGGCTGCTGAGAGACTCCAGCTAGACAGAGAGCAAAATTTGGCCAAGATGCTGGAAAGAGTAACTCTAATCTTAAAAAAGTTAAAAAAAAAAGAAAGAGGAGACATTATAAGATGCCAGTTGCCATTTGTCATCCTTCAGCCTGCTGTTAACTCCCACCACGCCTCTCCCTGCCACGATGTGGAGATGTCAGCCCCTCCTGCCCCAGTCATTCGAGCCTCATCTTCACAGCTGGAGACCTCAGGGCCCTGTCCCAGCATTGTCCCTGGGACCCTGGCACGTGGGCTGGGAGGATGCAGGGGAACACAGGGCAAGGTCCAGCCATCTCCCGGCCCCACCTTGATAGGGGACAATCCCCTACTTTTCAACTTCATGTCAGCCCCTCCTGCCCCAGTCATTCATCTTCCATCTTCACAGCTGGAGACCTCAGGTCCCTGTCCCAGCATGGGACCCTGGCACGTGGGCTGGGAGGATGCAGGGGAACACAGGGCAAGGTCCAGCCATCTCCCGGCCCCACCTTGATAGGGGACAATCCCCTACTTTTCAACTTCATTTAAAAATCAACACCTCGCTCTTAGATGATCCAACAACCTCACCAGGGTTCCCCCTACTCAGGGCATTCAGGGCATTCTAGTCCCAGCAGCCCCACAGATGCCCTCCTGCCCCACAGCAAGCACCATGGGGTGTGGAAGAGGGTTTGGGCACAGCATATGGTCCTCACCAGCCCCCAAAAAGTGATTGCTGGCCTTCTTTACCTCCCAGAGACTTTTTTTTGGTAAGACCTAACTTCTGAATGGCCTGGGGTGCACACTGGCAGTGGTAGGAAATGTAGGTGCTCCAGGCTTGTGAAAAGAGCTGGGGTTTCCTCACTCCTCTATTCTTCTGAATTTTGCCTTTTCGTGTGATTTCATCACATTTGCTGAGCAGGCAGAATCACACAGAATAACCCAGTTGAGCTGAAAGGCATAAAAAGGTGAAAATAAGAGGTGTATTGGGCAGCTGAGGGGCAGAAAAAGAAGATCTGGTGGGGAAGCTGCAAGGGGCAAGAAGGGGAGCCTGGGGCAGTGCTAAGTCCCAAATCCAGGCTGCAGAAACCCAACCAAACCACTGGGCAGCTGCTCCCGCTCGCCTGGGATCTTGCTACAGGGACAGAAGCAGGAAAGGGTGAGCAGGAAAGCCCCCACAAGCAAACCCTTAGGCATGGAGACACCCAGGGGCTTTCCACAAACAGGATGATGTGGGCGAGGGGCAGCAGTTGCCCAATGCACTGCAGTGGTTTAGGAGCTAGAGTTGTGTTTTAAGAGCAATAGGGATATTTCCGTGGATGACTTTTGGACTACAGGGGTCCAAGTCACTCAAGCCCCTTTGAAAAGCTTTGCCCCAAAGCCTCAGGTGTATGGAGTTTACAAATTAAAGTGCAGATGGGGATTATTTAGGGATAACATGCTCATTTTGTTAAGTAATTGCCAGCAAGAGAAAGCAGAGACCCCAGGGAGCACTGTTGAGCACTGCCCTGGTGCCAGAGCACCCAGCCCTAGCCACAGGCTCCAAATTTCTCCTCTTCCTCCCCAGAGCCGTGCTTGCACAACGGCAGATGAAGGGCTAAGCAGCCTCCTGGACAGACAGCATTGGCCAAAAACCTGTTTGGCACATTTATTGTTTTCCTACAATCACAGAGCTCTATAGCTACGCAACTTTTCTTCATCTCGCTGATGTTTTAAGCATCTTCCCCTTTCCCACCAGCATGGGGCAGAGAGGGATGGCAGGATTGGGGGCCAGCCTCTGCCTTGGATAAAGCAACCACCTCTCCAAAACCTCAGGGCCAGCTCCAACCCTCTGTTAGGCTGGAAAAGTTATGCTCCCACTTCTCATAGCTCTCCAACCCCTCTGCACTTCCAGTCTCCATGTCCCACCACCCCATCCCATCCAAACCTGCTGCAGGGTGGGGTTTAGGCGATGCAGGTTTTCCAGTGCATCAGGAAGACCTGGTCTGAGTTTAGGGTCACCTTTGGGCAGGGATCTTTTGTAAGTACCCAGAGCAGCTGGGCATAGCTTCATCTGCTTTGCAGGTCCCAGTCATATCTGAGCCATGACCAGCCTCTCCTTCCCTGCTGGGATCAAGAAGAAAACCCTCCACAGGAATAGACAGGACGTCTCTCTGGGATGGATGGGGAGGTTGGCAGACAGCTGCAGGGATTAGTTGCACCACTTTGAAACATTCCTGGAAGCAGCAAGGGGTGCTGCAGAGAAAGCCAAGGGGGTGAAGGGCCCCCATGGCTTCACCTGGCAGCCCCAGACCCTTCCAGCACACTGCAAGGGGCAAGCTTGAAGCCATGCCAAAGTTTGGGGAAAGACACAATCCAGGCACACGTGTTGCTCAAGACGGGCTCCTGGGAGAGGCTCTGTGCTGGGCATGGCCAGAGGAGCAGTGCTGGCAGGACTTCAGCTCCTGGCTTTCTAGGACAGCCCGTCCAGGTGGGTGCAAGCAGCAGCCACCAGTCAGAGAGCTGGACCTAGAAGGGACCAGGCATGCTGCCGAGAAGGAAGGTTTCCAGAGGCATGGTGTGATTTGGGACTGGCACCTCTCCTTCAGCATCACTCCAGCTGCTGGAGTTCAGGCTCCCTGAGTGGAGAGAAAACCATCCCCAGGAGAGGATCAAGGACTTGCCCTAACGCAAGTCTCCTTTTCAGCATTCCTATGGCTGTTGAGTTCTCACTGGAAGAAAACCTCAGTCAAGAAGCCTGATGTTCAGCCCCTGCATCCACATGTTTGTCATTAAGACTTTCCAGCTGAAAACTAATCTGACACCTGTTATGATCAGAGTAAGAGGGGCTGGATCTATTCCTCCTGATCTCAAAGAGAGGTTGTGATGAAGATAAGCAGTGTCACTCCTTGTCAGCAAGTGGTAAGCAGGAGATATGACTTTCTTGGAGAGATGAAGCCCAGGTGAATTAGATATCTACTCCCGTGGTGGGGAGCAGAATACTGTATGGGTGTAATGTATGGTCAGATGTTCAGGAGATACCTGCAGAAGCAGTGTGTGGCAGCCTCCCCACACACAGCAGAAGCAGGGAGGCTGCCACACACTGCTTCTGCCATAGCTTTTATTGGTCCTGCTGGGAAACCCAGGCCAAACTGGGAGCTGGAGCCCCATGGGGTGCATTGGTGACTGGCAGCCATCAGGTGAGGAGCCACAGCACAGCGGTGCCAGGTGTGGAGATGGACACCTGCCCAAAGGGAGCTCAGATGAGCTGGCTGCAGGTCTGGATGGACATCTGAAGCTTGTTTCAACTCAGTCCAAACCACTCCAGTCTCAAAAACAACTTGGAAGCTATGCTATTTGCAAGCCTACTTATTTTGGCAACCAGAAAATAATAAGAAAGAGGCTGATATTATTATTATTTCAGCTTCAGAGGGGCGAATAATCAGCTCTGCAAGGAATGCAAACTTGGCTGACTGCTGAGGGCTTTGTAGAGATACCCATCTCCTCTTAACAGGGTCTCTCCATGGGCTGGGCTGCTGAAATTTAACTGCCCCTTGCATTCAGCCTGCTTAACCCTAACACACACTGCCCATAGAAGATCAAAAGCCAGATCAGCAGGGAAAGAGGAGGCCAACCCAGACACACTCCAGATTCCCACCATTTGACTCAAATCCAAATCAATCACTTAGAGACCAAGAAGGGAACTCACAGAAACCCACCAGCCCCAGATCCCCCTGATCTCACCCCCAACAACAACTCCCAGCAGAGACCTGCTCTCTGAAGCACAACTCACCAGCCCCAGCCCAGCTTGGTGTCTTCCCCTGGCAAAAGCTCTTCCCTAGCATCTGCCCTGCTCCTACTTTAATAGCCTACTGCACTAATTAGCCCTCGTTAGCCTCTGAGACCCTTCTGACCATCTCCCTTGCTTTGCAGTGGAGTGTTTTCCCTCCTGAGCCCATCTCTTTTTGCTCCCTGCCCAGGTGGTGGGATTCAACCCTTTTCCTCTCCTAATTTGTGGCTTTCCCTCCTTCTGTGCTGGTCACCCACCTCCCAACGCCCACGTAAGGATGCTCAGCCCTTCCTCCCCTCTCCTCTTTGAAGGGAGACCCCCTCTGCACTCCTCTTGCCCCACTTTCAGCCCCACACTGGTGTCTCACCAGCCCGGTGGGGTGTAGGGAGCCGGGGCAAAGCCACGGGTGTGTCTCGCCTCTTCCTGAAAATATCTCTTTTAGAAATCTTCATGGATGCTTCCCGCCTTATGCTCCTGCTGAACTTGTTTGCAGCTGCCTATGTTGACAGGAGTATCCTGTGGTTCAGGCAGGGGTCTGGACACAGTGTCCGTCTCTGCCTGGCTCACCGGCTGGCTTGCACAGCGCATGCTGCAGAGGGGTCCCCATCTCCGCTGGGGTGTCTCTGCGGTCCCCCAATCAGCTGCATGGAGTTCCCAGGATAAGCCTGCTGGGAAGGACAGCCCTGAGCCCTGATCTGCCAGCCCTGATCCCACTTTCCTCCCCAAGGCTCCGGCGTGTTCCCAGCCCCAGCCAATGCTGTAGAACACCTCAGGGCAGCAACAGGTGACACATATGTGGCAGCTTATAGAAAGGATTGGGGAGACTTTTCCCCCTTTTATTGAAAATGATCATTTCTATTCTAGTGCAAACACTGTACATTTTACATCACAAAGCAAGAGATAATTTACAGGATACACTTCCATCTGGGAATCCCTCCCGTGGCTTCACATGTCAAGCTCCACCAGCCTCATCAGTCATCCATCCCTGTCGTGCTCAAAAATCCCACTTAGAGGGAATCAGCCACCTATTTCGATGTCAAGGGGGGGAGGGGGGGGGGCGGGAGCTGAGAAATCAGTGTTCGTACAGAGCAGACAAGAGGAATGTGCCTCAAGACCATTTTCTCCCCTGAATGGTACCCAAACTTAGTGATAACCGGGGTAACCATGGCAACTTCCTAGGAGCTGTGACAAAAGTCTACTAAAACCCTGGAGAACTCCATGCTTTCAGGATAAGGTCCTTAATTTGCACATATATTTACACGGTTCAGTAAAATACAGATTAAACATACACGGTCATAATATTTCACTTTGGCTTGATAGACAACTAGACACTGCCTGTTGGTTGAGGTCATCAGCAATTACGAAACAAATAACAAAACCCGTCCATTCATCCAGCTGGACTCAGTTTAGCAAATCCATGTAAACGAAGCAACATTGTGTCAGATGCTCTGGTTTACGTCTTGATGTCGCCCAGCTCAAAGGTGATGTAAAGGTCTCATCTGGACTGGCAACAGCCCAGTCAGCTGAGATGGCATCCCCAACCAAGCAGCCCAACCCAAGGCAAGACCCAACTAAAACTGGAAGTGCAAAAGCTTACACAACCTTTCCACAGGAGCAGCCCCATGCAAGTCAACACAATTCCTCACACAAATAAAGTGAGGAGGGTGAACAAGGGTTTGCACAAGCATTTATGTGAGCCCCTTCATGTAAACATCACAGTGTGGGGGTAGGGATGGATATCTCAGTCCACAGATGGATAACGGGGTACCAGGAGCTTCATGCTTTCTGAACTGTCTCCTTGCTAACTTCAGAAATGGGTGCCTGTACACAGACACCAAAGCAAGCTGCTCAAGGTGATTTTTCTACTGCAGAAAAGGTGAGCAAAGACTAGGGGAAAGCCACAGGCCACCAAGATGCTGAAGGAAACAGCTGAAACCTCCAGGGTGGACACTCGGGCAGCCTCAGGCCACCACAGGGGAATTCGGTCAGGCTGCTGTCACTGCTGGGATGTTGGTGGATCATGGAGGAGGGCAGCAAGGCAAGGAGAGGGGAGAGCACCAGGCTAAGGCACTCAACGACCGGTTCAACCTCTGAGTAATGTTACATGGCACTGGGTCCTTTTTCTTTCTGATCGTGCAGGACATGTTCTTCAATAGTTTCTCTGTTTGTGTAGGCACAGGAACCAAGAGTGAGTTTCTAAGCGAAGGCTGAGATTTCCAATGTGATCACTTGGCTCTAGGAGCTGGAACCACACTACTCACGATAGAAATATTTTCGTTAAGAGACGTTAGCTTCTCCAGACTACAGAAGGAAAGGCCAAAAAAAGGGATCAAACAGAACATCATGGACTTCTTAAAACGCAGTGCTTGTCCAGCCTCACTTCCCCTGCTGGTGTTCTGTCTGCAAGCGTAATCTGTGACTTTTAGCTTTTTGTCCTGATCACAATTAGACTTCTTTTTTTTCCTCAAAAATATTCGTACAGGGAGAAAAAAAATTCCAGCAGCAACACACACAATCACGGGCACAACTTACCCCAGTTTGGATTTGGGGCTTTTTTCCCAGTGTTAGCTCAAATACTTTGGCTGGATTTCCATTCATCCTCTGCCAGTTTAATTTTCACCTTCACTTTGAAGAGATTTATTTCTCATTTCCTGCAACATGCTGTTTTAGACTACCAAAGCCCACTGTCAGACATCTACATATGCCCAGTGTGTCTGCAGCAAACACCAAGATGGAGACCTAAGCCACTCTAGCGGAAGTATCCCTCATGACTGAGCTTCATTCTCCTTCCCTTATGGTCCAGCCTGGACCATGGAGTAGCTCTGCTACCTTCAGTGGGACTATTCTGTGGCAAAGTCCCACTCAGTTTGGGCAGGTCTCCTGCACAAGCACTATTTGTCATAAATAAGCGCCCTCCTCCCCCCAAATTTGAAAGAGGCAGGCATCACCAGCAACATGAAAGATCCTAATTTCCTCAGGATGCTTGCATGGAAGAAACCTGTTTTGGGTTGCTTCTCCTGTATTCTTAATGGAGAGAAGGAAATTAGGTCCTAATTAGCTCTCCAGACCCCAGAGGAGGGAGGGCAGCAGGTAGGGAGAGCAAAGAAGAGTGGTTAAGTCTACAGGACAAGTCTCACTGGGCAGTGTTATGGCAACTGGGGGGAGATATGGTCTTCGGTGTGGGATGCTCCCTGCTGAGACATTACCTGCCCTCAGAGGGGCTGGCAGAGACTTCCCATGGGGATGTCCTTGCCTGTTCCCAAGAGCCACATGAACCTATCTGACTGGAGAGGAGATCCTCAGCTTATTCTATGAAGCTGCAAATGCCCATGGGGAAAATCTGCAAAGAAGCGCGGCTCCCTCCAGTGCCACTGCTTTGGGGTTTCTCACGGGAAGACGTGAGCTGGCCATTTCAAGCGCTGCCCAAGGCTACTAGGAAGAGCTCTGACAAGGGTGAGAGAGGCTGCAGCTGGAATTTCAATGCACAGCTCCAGGAACCTGGATGCAGCACAAACATCCCAAACATTTTCAATGGATTTTATTTTGTTTAATAAAAAACACCAACCAAGCTTGCATGTATATCTTATATATATAAATATATACAGTATATATAAAACAAATGCATCCGGACAATGCCTTTCCCTGTGGCACAAACTGTAAGGCATAGAAAGGAGTGTCCTCCCCCCCCCCCCCCCGCTCACACACCCATGTTGGCTCTTCTCTCTTCTTTGGCTTTTTGAGGCAGCAATGCCGGGAATACTCAAGAAAGCAATGGAGCACTGTGAAGCCCAAGGAGGTCTTCCTCATGTCTCAGACTAGTCCAGGCAACCCAGGCAGGTCGACCCCGTCTTGTTGCACTAATGGGCTTCTCGCAGACTAATGGTAATGGCACTGCCTCTGTGGCACAAGGGACTGGAGGGATGAAGGGTCAGGCAGATACAACGGAAAGCGGTGACCAAACAACTTCTTCTAGGGTGAGCTGGGGCAGGGGGGAGAGGAGCAAGCTTTGCATCTCAGCATGATGGCAGGTGGGACATGTCCACGGGCTGAGATTGGCAGGTTTCTTTTTGCAGTCCCATACGAAAATGGATACCAACAAGGGTGAGACTGTCCTTTACTGAAGAAGCTCGTAGTATATTGAGCAGAAGCAATAAACCTGACAATAACAAGAAAAAAAAAATGGTGGCATTATCCCAAAAGGAAGGAGGAACCTTGTCACTCACAAGCGGTTCAGTTTGCTCCCAGTTTGGTCCCCATGTTCAGTTCTGGGTTAGGGTTAGCTTTTTTCCTCTTTTTTTCTTTTTTTTTTTGTGTTTTTTTTTTTCTGCCGCTCTGAGCTTCCTAGCCACAGCACTCTGCGGACGTTCCTT
>NW_008794624.1:915350-953970 GCF_000699145.1 Aptenodytes forsteri | reverse complement strand
TTTTTTTTTCTTTCAGCACAAACAAGTTGCAAAGCAGGACGGGTGCTGTTGTATTTTCTCTTTCTGCAAGGCAGCTGCCTCCAGTCGTTAATTGACTGTGGGCACTTGATTCCTCTGTAAACTATATTCCTTTGCCTTCAGTCTCAGGTTGGCAATACTGTTGGCCATATTCATGCCCTGCGCTGGGCTGGCATTGGTACACGTGGCAGAGTAGGTGGCCATGGCGCTGTGAAAGAGAGAAACATCACATCAGACGTGGTCTTTGCAGCACACAGAGAGCAGACACGCACCGCAGCAAGGTTAAACCCTGGGGTTTCCATACCTGCGGGACGTATATCTTATGTGAGCAGGGAATTATCACTACTTTTTATTTAACACCCCTGTACATCTCTGCTGCAGTTCACTTACCCGGGGAAAGCCAATGCCAAAGCTGGTTGAAGTCAATAGGAAAAATTCCATTTCCTATTTCCCAACCCAAAAGATTTACAATGAGGTCAGGGAGCCCAGCCTGCCAGTAAGACCATTGTCCCTAAAAGTATTCCCATTGGAAGCAATGTCTTTTTGATGAGAGCATGATGCTGGTTTTATTGCTTGGGAAGTCACGTCACTTCTGAAACACGTTACATTAAAGAAACACTCTGGGAAAAACCCATTTCAACAATTGTGATGCTTTTTGGTTTCAGCCTTTTGGAATGCAAATTTCCACATTTTTTCCCTCAAAACTTCAGCTGATCATACAGAGCATGCCTTAAAGGATGAAGGGAAAAAACCCAAAACATTTTATCTCCCTTCAAATCATGTCTTTATTCATGAAAAACATTACTTTTGGCAGTGGAGGATGAACAAAGATCTCAGAGTCCTTTCTTATCCTACCAAAAGTTTGCAAATCTGCTTTCCAGACCACTAGAAAACTTGTTTAACCCTTGTGTCCCAGGTTTCTGGAAAAGCAACCCCCCCACCCCAAAACACAGCAAACTATCTGACGTGTTGCATTTCCTATACGTGGGTCCACAGATAAAAACCAGTTGAAAAACAGGAGGTGAACTAGAGACACCCATTTAATGCATCCAGTGTGTTCAGAAGGAAACTGCAAATGCTCTCCTGGAGGCAAGCTCAGGTCTGGTGCTGACCTGTTCCAACCGCCTGTGCGAGTGGCTCACGTCCGAAGCTCTGGGAAACGCTCACAGCCCAAGAAATAAGACAGCTTGCTTTTTTCCTTTTTTCTTTTCTTTTTTTTCTTTTCTTTTTTCCTTCCAGTGCTGATCTCCACAACTGGAAGAGCCTTTGCAACAGCAGATCTCCCTTGAGGGAGGTGGGTGTTTGCTGCACACACAGATCCAGGCCATGGGCATGCATGCTCGCCCCAAAGCGCTGGCGGTATCTCTGACTTTGCAGAGCAGCGCTGACCTGCCAGGAGTTTAAATGCAATTCAGCACTGTCTGAATCCTCAGCCTCCAGGAGATCCAGACTAGGCAATACTAGTAGGTCCCATCCCAGGCCAAATGACTCCTATTTCTCACTTTAAAATCAGGGAAAAAAGAACTTCTTCAGAGAGGAACTGTCATCTCTGCATCAGCCCTGGTGGAAACACGACAGCTTACACCCACGGAAATGACAGGTAAGACTCGCGGATATACAGCTGCTTACACCCATCCAGGGAAAAGCACTGAAAACTCTCCCCAGAAGAGCACACATTCAGGACACTTTGAAAGTCTCTAGCAGCTACTGGAAGGATATGGAGGATGGACATTAAAATACACACATCAAAATACAGGCGTATCCTTAAAAATATAGACTTATCCTTTTTCAATTTATTCCTTCAGAAGAACCCAAAACCTTTCAGATAAGAAAGCCATAGCAGCCCTGACCAGAGGATTTGGTGAGGAAGAGCTGTGGAGCTCCCCATGCACCCCCGGGGCTCAGGGGTGTTCGACACTGCCCAACATGGGGTACATCGGCTGCATTTTGCCGGGGTCTGGGACGCGATGGATCGGTGTGCCTGGAGCCTTCCCCAGCTGGCCACGCACCCCCTCAGTTTCCTCTCTGTGGCTGACTTCAAGGTTGGGGACTTTACCCTCTCCCCTGTAAGTCAGTAGCAATGCGAGAAGCCGAGTGTTGCCTGCAGAGGCGTCGCAAAGTTTTGCAGGGTCTATAGCTGATGGCCACTAAAGCACCCGTTCCCACCCATTTCCATAGGGTGCATCTCCCCCATGGTTTTATGCTGGAAGAAATGAGAAGAGCCTCAAGGATGCTCTAGCTTAGATAAAATAGGAATTTTCAGTCTTGGGTGCAAACTGTCCCCATTCAAAACCCATATACAACTGCTGTCCAAGTCTGGTCTAAACCTCTGGGGTGCCTCCTGCTCTCAGCTCCCCAGAGGTGTGGGGAAAATTACTGTTGCCCAGTGAAATCTCTGCTAAATCAAAAATCTACAGAAACGCTCTCTTTTAGCAAGTTATTCCACAAGGACCAGTGCCCAAGAAGGCTGTCTCCAAACATCAATATGGCTTGAAGGGTTGGTCCAGAGACCCTCTAGGGTCTAATAAGGGTTGAAGTCACCCTGCTGCCCCCTCCCTCCGCCCCATTCAGGCACAAAAAGAATCTCCTTCCTCTACTCAGCTGCCTGATTTCATGAAACACAGAGGAACATCATGTTTCTGAGACCTAACATCCTTCTTTCAAATATGGTTTTCAGTGGCCCATGGAGTCAAAGTTTGTTGGAGTGGGAACTGCAGGCTGACAGCGCGACTGCTAGTCTTGTTTTCTTAGGAACCTATGCTAAAAAATGTCTAAGCAAAACATTTCAACTTCAAAAAAATAATAGTATCTACTTGGCTATCTATGTGACACAGATCTGCAAATAGCTTTGGTTGACCTGTGGCTGAATGTATTTGGAGAATAAACACACTGATTGAAAATTTTCCCCAGATCTAAGACTAAAAACAGCACCGGCCAACGCAGCTCTCAGCCCTCTCCTGGACTAGCCGTTAATCAGCGGCTGGTACAGCAGCACCGGGGAGATGGGGAGGGGGCAGAGGGCCATGCAAACACTCTGCAAGGCTGTTTTTCACCAAGTGTCCAATACTTTAATAACCCTACTCAGTTCAAAGCCTTAATGAGGCTGTGACAACCTGGCCTGGGTGCCCATTAAGACGCATGTGATTGCTAAGAGACGCCCAGCAGGATGAGAAAGCCTGGGGAGCATAAAGTGTCTGAGGGTCCTGACCACTCCACATTGTGGAAACCAGCTGCTCTGCTCCTCTGCCAATGCCTTCTACTCCTTTGCAGGGCAGTGGGAGGGTGACAGTCCATGCTGGTTTGGTGTGTCGGCCAGTGGGGATGGCTGTAAGCTGCAAATATCTTTGCTGAAATGTCTTGGCTTAAGTCAAGGAGAAGATATCAAGACAGTGAGGATGCGTCTTCGCACCATGGAGAGGCACAACCAGGTCTGGACCTCAGGGGGAGAAAACCATCCCTAAGGCTTTCCCTTCTCCCTTGCTCTCCTTGTTCGCACATCCCAGATGCTTTGGGCTTCTCATTGCCCAGAGCAGCCCCAGACAGCCCTTCCCAGTGTGCCCCTGGAAGTTACCTTTGCAGGGTCTTCTCCTAGAAGCCGTTATGAAGCCCCTCGTGTAAACAACATCTTGGGAGGGACGATCTATTTTTAAAAGTGTGAGAGGTAGAAATAAGCCACGAGTGTTCAAGCAGGCATCTGGTACTGTGACCAAAGCAGTCTCAGCGGGGTGGGGAAGGACCTGTGCTTCTCTCCCCTGAACTCACCCACCCAAACTCCTCCTTAGGATGCAACACTGTGGAACACTTCACAGAGACAAAGCCTAAACCCCAAAAGGGGGATTTTGCCAGACAGCAGTCCTCAGATAAAATCCAAAGGATAAGGGCCATCTCTAAGACCAAACTGGTGGTCATCAAAAGCATCCTGTTCAGTATCTGGAGCAGGTGAACCTATGACTTGTTCCTCTAGAGCTACAGGGTGGATGAGGAAGGACCCCATGGCACTGAAGCAGCAAACTATCAGGGAAGCCACGTGTTTGCAGACCTAACTGTGCAAACAATGTTTGGGGTGCAAGAAGGGGGTCAAGGTGACTGAGGAAGAGAGGTCCCGGGCCTGGTGTGATTCCTGGAAGCCAGTGGGAAGCTGGCTGTGATCAAGCCAGATGAACAGGAAGAAATCCAGCCAAAGGCTCCAAGGTTCTGACCAACAATGAAGCCACTGTGCTAAAAAATACCCACCAACCTAATTTTTAACTGCCTACAAGCCAGCTGGCTCCCCACAAACGAACACATCCTGTGGATCTTGCATCCACACCCAGTTCCTGCTGGGCTGTGGATGGCACAGAGAAGGACAGGGAGGCCTGTGACATGCATGGACATCCCAGATCCTTTGAGCAGACTAGGGTTGCCACATCTGCACTTCTTTCCTGCCACCCTTTAAGCAGTGCTGGCCACAGGAGACGGACATTGAACACCAGTCTGCCACCCAGAGACACCTGGTCCTTACTGCGGGCAAACCACAGCACCGCATAACGGCACAGCTCATTCACACACATGCTGCTGCTCTAGCAACTAGAAAGAAATTGCTCACCAGTTCAGTGCTGACCATTGAGGGGAGGGCTGGGAGCAACATGCATGGAGTGAATTCCCAGCCCTTCCTTGCATCCCAACCAGTGACTGCCACGGGACAGTCACAGAACTCCCTCTTCCAGTCACTGTGGTGGCTGAGCCTCCCCAAGTGCTCTGCCATCGCCTCCCCTGGATCTGTGTCTCATGGAAAAGTTTCCTCCTTGCTTTAAACTGGATGCACTAGGGAAGCAAGTGCAACCCCTTCTGTTTTCATGTACTTCTACCTGATCCTCTTTCAAAACTTCCTGAATTGCAGAGAGAGACCATCAAAAAAGCTACAACCTCCCATGGACCCAACTCCCAGAGAGCCACGATGATGCTGAACCAAGCCCACTTTGCAAGCCTGGCAGTGAGATGGGGTAGGATGGGAACAGGTAAAGAAAACCAGTGGGGTGGTCAAACTGCTGTATCCTCCAGTTGTCCCATGTGAATATAAACAGCCCATTAGAGCTGTCTGAGGGCCACTCTCAGGCTGCTCTATACTATGCCAGAAATTCATCAGCCCAGAGGGGTTATTCACCCACCTGTAAGGCGAGGCGGTACCCCAGGAGAGATAGTCGGTGGGTCTCGGAGCTGGGCGAGGTACTATGGGCTGCTCCACGGCGGTCACGTCCCCTGAGTAGGATTTGAGCAGAGAGGCGTTCTTGCTGGCCAGCATGGCCCTCTCGTTCCGGCGAAACTTGGCTCTCCGGTTCTGGAACCACACCTGGGATAGGAAGTGCACAGACCCACCAACCATCACAACCAGCTCTGCTGCGACACTCACCCTTTTACCACACCACCTCTGCCCTTCTGGGCAAGACAGGACTCTGTAAAAGCAGGCTGCTTTGGCATGCCTGTCACTAGAAACTCTAATGACAAGACAATCCTTATGTCTGTCCTGATAAAGCCCTCATGCGAGGAACTGGCTCAGTGAGGTCCCTGTGGGACCAGGTCTGTCCTGTGCTGTAGGCAGCAAGGCCTGGCAGTGCTGTACAAGACATGTTCCGTGGTCTGCTTTGACCTTCAGAAGGTCAGGCTTGCAAGCTAAGAGCGGAGCAGCTCAAGGTAATGTGAGCAGCCTGAGCACAGGACATCCAACATCTTCGCCTTGAACGAACCATATGAACATATCTGACTGGGCAGGTGGTAAGTACAGTGACAGATCAGACCTGGCAGTCCTCCTCAAGGCATGGCACGCTTGGGACTGCAATACAGCATGACCCAGAAGCTTGGTGACCCTAGTGTGCCACGCAGACCTCGAGGATTTCTGCTGCTGTACTGGAATGGCCTGATGACCACCCCCAGGCGAGGTGTGTCTGGATACAAGGTGCGGGGATTACCTGAACTCTGGCTTCAGTGAGGTTGACTCTGCGTGCAAGGTCTTCCCGTACAAAGGCATCGGGGTAGTGTGTCCTCTCAAAGACCCTCTCTAATGCCTGGAGCTGGCTGCTGTTGAAGGTAGTCCTGTTCCTTCTCTGCTTTCTTTTCTTCTTCTCTTCTGAGTTCAGCTGATCATCTAGGAGAGACAATTGGAGATGTGAAAGGCTAGAAAGCTAAGAGCCCACAGCAATGGGGTGAATAACCTCAAGAGTTTCAAGATGGAAAGGGCTTAGGAAGGGGCTCGCACAATTTCAACACCACACCTTAACCACGCTGTGTTAGTCCCCATGTAAAAAGGAGGTGGAAAGTGCATTGACTCCAAGCATTTATTTCCCAGCTCAACTGCGTAAGACTTGTACCAGCTCTCTCAAGCTACCCAGTGCCTCAGCTTCCTTACCTCTAAAAAGAAACAAAAAAGTCCAAAATGCATCTCCCCATTCCTGACAATCCTAGAAACCTTTTCTGACCATAAAGAATCATGAACCCCTGTTCTCTCGGCTTCAAATTTCCTTAAGGAAATTTCCTTCCAAATGCCCTTACTGGGACATAATACAGCCCTCTGGGGTAAGCACTAGTTCTGCGCCAGCTCTTACTGACTGTGAGAAGGTGTGCCCATCTCTAAGTAAGGAAAGCACAAGGAAACAGCTATTACTCTGGGCTTGACTACAGCCAAGGTAATGTTGTTCTCTGTACGTAGCTCCATTTGGCTTAAATGAGGACTGCATTCTCTTATCCTCCCCGCATCCAGATCGAGAGGCGTCAGTTCGGGCAGAGATGGGGAGCTGTGAATAAAGAGGTGTCAGACAGTGGAAATGAAGCATGACTGATACGGGCCTGAACAAGAGACAAGCACAAAAGCCAGTTTCACTTGTATGCTTGCAAGCCAAGGACATGGAAATACAGTCAGACAGACATGGATAGCATTGCAATTGGGAAGCAAAAACCCAGTAAGAGAGAGACTGAGCATAAGCACGTTGGATACTGTTGACTGAAGAACAGTTGTGCACTCTCCAGCACCCCCCTTGCCTTGCCCAGGCCAGCAAGGTGGTGAGCAACAAACTGTGCGTCCCATAAGAGCACATATTGTTTTGTGCCTGGTTTGTATTTACTCCAGCAATAAATCAGTACATCCATACATCTGGAGTCACACTTATCAATACTGCCTGTACCTACGGTCACTGGAGCAACATTAGTGCTGAGATAGCTATGAAATGGCTTTTCCTAGCAAATATCTGCTCTGCACCATCTCTCCTTTTCCCAGTGCTGTTGCATATGCCAATGTAGCAGCAGCGATGGAGCTATCAATGCATGGGCACTCGCAGGTACTGGCAAGCAGCGAGCGATGGCTCCAGTGGTTTGAATGCTCTTTATTAGGACAAGCTGGAGGCTATGACACTGGTTTTGCTTCTACCCTACCTGTACCGAAGTATGTTCACTCATCACACCAGTCACAGCACAGCAAACACGCCAGTTACCGTGGGAAGCCACACCGAAAGCAGTGGAGAGCAAGGCACCAGCCTGCAGGAGCAGGAGGCCACTGCTGCCTCTGTAAAACAGCCCTGTTCAGGCTGCAGGGCTGGTATGCCGTCGCCTGTGCGATGTTCAGGTGCTCCAGTATGTGTGGGGTCCCACCAAAACCATCAAGGCTTCTCATGCTCCTGCAGCCCCAGCCTTCAACACTCCCAAGCACACCGGGCAGAGCCCCAGGTGGGCAATGTCAGTGTGGTCCCACTGTCTTACGTGGAAGAACAGTAGTTACACCTGGGAGGATCTGAGCCAATATACATGTCAGCATGCATTAAAATATATTGATCATTGTATCTATAAAAATGCATGTGCTACTGAATTATATTTTAAGTTAATCACTGCGCACCTTGGCCCAGACGACGGTCCAAGAGCTTGACCTGCTATATACAGTTGCAGAATATCCCCTCAACAGTCATTCCTTTTGCCGTATACAAATATGACAGCTCCCCTCATCCTCCTGTTCTCGAGGGGGTATGTAAGGCATAGGGAGAAGCTGACAAGGAAATTAAAGTCTATGGTTGTCCTCACCACCTGTTTGTGTTGCTTTTCACAGCCCATCTGGTAACAGTTACTGCACCTGAGTGCCTTTGGAGCAAGGCCCATCCATTTGGGAACAAAAGGACATTCCTTTTAAATTAAAGTAGGTTTTTCAAATTCCTGCAGGTTTACAGCTCCTCCACCCTCAGTCCTTCTCCAACAGCCTGATGATCTCTGCAGACTCCTTTCCAGCCTGGGGATTCCTGGGTGCAAAAATACACCCTCGGTTTTCTTGTATCTGAGAGGAAGCGTTTGGAGACCAGTTTTTAACAGGCATGTTGGATCGTGAAGCGCAGCTGGGAAGGGACTGGCAGAGGCAGGAACATGCAAGAAAAACAAACACACGTAGGAATCTCGGGGCATTAAAACAAGGCTACAGGTGAATCTATCCTGCTCAGGTGGTGGGAATCGAAGCAGCGAAGCAGAGGGATGGGATTTAACCGCTGCTTGTGCAGAAGGCCATGCACGCATTTCTACCTGCTGGGGGCTTTAGCACCGTCACAGGGTCTGTCCCTTATAAAGAAGCAGAAAAGTCCTGCATGTTCCTCTCTTGACTCATCATCAAAGCCTCTACAAAAAGGGTCAGTGATTTCCCCCTAGCTTTACTGGTGAGCTTCAACATAGTTGTGCTGCCATGCACCACACAACCCAGCAAACGGTGAAGAACAAGCCTTAGGGCACGATCGTCCCTTTGAATGGCAGAAACATTGCAAGACCAGCTGCCGTAGAGGCCAATGTCAACATGTGTGTCTGGCCTCCAAGTTATCCATTTGATGCTATTTTCTAACCTAAACCTTGCCTATGTGGACTGGATGAACAAATCAATAAAAGCCTCTTAGACCCCTTGGGAATCCCCTCCAGGCCTTTGAAGCATCAGTTCCTGCCCAGAAGACGACACCCAGCTGGAGGGAGCACGAGCCCAAGGCTGTCTGGCCATTGCTCAGATCCTGCGTGACAGTTACACATCAGGAAGGGTGAGCACATTGCTCTGGGGAGCAAGAAGAAGGGCCAAAGCCTGTAAAACGCTGGAGAACAAGAATCCCTCCTGCCAAGCACGTTAACACAATTTGCCTGGTTTCCTCTCGGCGTAAAGCGAGACACCGGTGATTCACAGCTCACCTCGTAATTACCAGACCCAAAAATAGCAGGGCCAAGAAACGGAAAGTTGCAGGCAATGGCCGTGTTGCAGTGACTCACGGTCAGGTCACCGTTGGCTAACGTACCTCCAGCATCGGCTGGCGCAGAGCAGGGATGTGAGTCACCCCCTCTCCAAGACATAGCCGGATGGAGGTGGCTCGACAGCTAAGCACAACTTGCGACAGCAGGGATGGGATTTTGAGATCTCTTTTCACTGCACCTCTGGAACAGCACAACACAGCTAGATCCAAATGTCTACAGAAGTTACTTGGGTAGTGGAAAAAAAATAATAATAGCCGTATTAGACCAGAGGGCTGCTGGGTTGATCACTCCTTGCATTTTGCCATGCAGACATGCCGTATGCTGATTAAAAACTGCTAACAAGGGAATGCAGACACCTAAACCCCAGGTGTCTGCAAATGTCACCTCGCTCACAGCAGTCACCGGCTGCCTTCAACATGTCAGCAGGGTATTTTTTTTTCTGCCGTTATTTCTTTATCAGGAAACAACGCTGAACACTGAAAAATGGTATTCCTAAATAGTGTTGACAGCATTAGTGACTGGAGTCAGCAGAAACGGAGAGAAGAGGAAAACAGCTCTAAAGCTTTTTAGATGGGTCAGAAGTCTTTCATCAACATTCTTTTAATCAGAAATGTTTTATTACAAGCAGCGTTCTCAAAAGCTGAGCTGCTTGCAAATGCGTCCCCCAGAGAGATTGAAATGCACGTTCTCTCAGGAACCCAATGCTGGAAAATCTGGGAATTTCATTTCAAAATCCCAACCTTTCATGTTGGGCTGGGGGATTTTGTTTCCTGTTTCCACATTTGTGTTTTCCTGTGTTATTTCTGCATTCACCCATGACATGCAAATCCTGGTGTCATACAGAAATGCACTTCTAGGATGCACCAAAGCATTTTTAATTGCTCCTAAGTGATACAGTATGACACGTCCTATTCTTTTTTCCCTTGCTCATCATGTCTCCTCTTGCAACGAGGCAGATCCAAGTGATACAGTATGACACGTCCTATTCTTTTTTCCCTTGCTCATCATGTCTCCTCTTGCAACGAGGCAGATCCAAGTGATACAGTATGACACGTCCTATTCTTTTTTCCCTTGCTCATCATGTCTCCTCTTGCAACGAGGCAGATCCACACTTGAAGACATTCTGATCTATGCTCCTTATTGCACAGCGTCTGTCCTAATGTCTGTGACTATCACTGGGGTACCATCAGATGGCTCCTGTTGGGATGCCACACTGAAAATACAATACATTACAAAGCAAAACAGGGTTGAGAACTAAATGCGTACATATAAGTTACAAGACCAGTATTTTTTCCACCAATACTTGCAACCGCAACATATTTTGGATTTCCAGTTTGCAGGAATGCTTGTGCATACTTGTTTTCATTCCAGGTCAGAACAAAAACTAATTTCCAGATGGGATTTACATCGTGTGGGCAGTTTTGAAAAGTTTTGACCAGTTCTATTAAGTCCAGAACCAGCTATTATAGTACATTAATTGGATCCGAATTGAAAGTAAACAATTGGATTTAATTAAGTGAGGGACAGAGACATTTAACCGCAATATCATATACGGTAAGGCAGGAAAGATTTGTCACATCAGTTATATAAACTGTAAACTGAGAAAGGATTTCAAGAAGAAAATAAGGCATCACACTATAATCACAGCCTTCAAAATAAGAAGTTACCGCTAAAGTTTGAACACAGATTAAAGAAAAAACAAGACAAAATATTTCACAGGGGAAAAAAAAAATCTAGAAACCAAAACCCTAGCTCTTTTAAAATAAAAAAAAAAATCCTGCAAGCCAAAAAAAGTTTTATTCAGAGTGGTGGAGAAAGAAAGGAAAAAGGAGAATAGAAGGGAAAGGAATTTTTTTTTTATTGGGTTTAAAGTTAAATTTTAAGAAGCTTGAGTAGAAATATTTCCGCGGGTCCCCCCTGTCTCCGGGCAGACTCCTCTCCCCAACATCAGCCGTCCAGACAGTTACAGCCCTTTGCAGGCTCATGTTCCAGTCTTATTCGCGCTCTGCTTTGCTTTCGATTCATTATATCCCTCCAAAATACTGCAACTCTTTGGGCGCAGGGCAGCTTTGTCAACTTATATCATAAAAACCAAAAAACAAAACCCAAACCCAAAAGGTTTAATCAAAACTAAAACAAGGCACCAGGAAGGGGAGTGGGAAGCAGGGACGGGGACATACAAAATCCACCTGATGACAAAGCCCTGCTCCAACCGATTTGAGATGCGTCTCAAGCGATTTTCCACTCATGCGGGATGCTGGAGACGAGCCAGTGTGCCACAGAGTGGGTCTGCCCATGGGCAGGGGGTCCCACCACCATTGCTCGTGCAAAGATGAGATCGCACCCCATCTAAAACAGCCGACAGACACCAACAGCGCTTGGTGCCAAGCCCGGCCAGAGCAAGGTTCACCCTAAACAAGATGATCTCAACATGAAAAGCCACTTTCCAGCCTGAAAACGTCACTTTGGCAGAAAACGGGGAAAAGCCTTGCACCTCTATTTTCCCTCAGCTTGTTTTCCGTGTCTTTGACCAGGCTGGACAGCCAGGTCAATCACTGGTTTTGCAGCTTCTCTTCCCGAGCATCACCTGGAAGGACCCCGCTCCTCTGGGCAGCAGGAGCCCATTGCCCAGCAGCATCTGTCATCTTCACCAGATGTGAGCAGGGACAGAAGAGGGGCAAAGGGACCCACACGGATAAGATTTCATGCTCAGAGTTGCCTGAAGTATCTTTCTAAAAGCTCCCAGGAGAGAATGAACTCCAGTTTATATGTATTTCCATGCATGAGAAGTATTTTCAAATGGAAATAAGGTTTAACTTCAGGGTACGCAAATGCTACATGGAAAAGTTATAATTACCCTACACCAGACATCACAAATGTAGGCAATATGGAATGAAGATGACACTTAAAAGAAAACTAAATATGTTAAGGTAGAAGATGCCTATGAAGTTATACTGAAGCTAGCCCTGACGAGCAGCGAAACCAAGCCCAGCTGTACAACCACGATAACAGCAAGTTTGTGTTTGTGATTACAGGTCAGACTACAGAGACTTTTGAACTACCATTTTTCTCCCATTACACAACATCAGCTGAGCTTTTTTCTAACTTTTGCTGTTTATTTGTTTGTTTTTTCTGCACCATCAGTGCACAAGGCCTCAAGTTATTTCAATTATACAGAAAATTCAAGTATCTGAAGTTCCAGTCTTGTTAAGATCACCAGGAACACAGAAAAAAAAAAATGAAGAAATCAAAGAAACATATTTCTTTTAAAGAAAAGCCCTTGCTTTCGATTATCTCATAAACTAATCAGGTTCAATTTTTGCATATAAAAAATACGTTATTTTGTGCATGAGCATGGAACTTCAGAAAGTCGATACTGAATTTTTCATACAAAACATGAGTTTTAATATTAAATAGAAAAGTGTGTGTATTTTCAGCATTACCCGTGGGACTACGGCAGTTCCTCTGCGAAGTGTCTGCAATATGGAACCTATCAGCATAATTTTTAGCTGACCGCATACAAACAATTACATATCATTACAGAACTGTGAATAGCTTTTGCATGGATAGCGTGCCTACGGTCTCCCATTGCACTCGGCTCTGCCTGCCAGACTAGGGGAACTCACTCACCGAGGTCCTGTACAACCACAGCTTCACCAGCGCCGACAGTGAAACCCTTGTTGTCCTCCACCAGGACAGGCGCTCGAGCAGAGGGACCTCCTGCCTGCACCATGGCCGAAAGGGACATTTCCAGGTGGGTTTCAAGGCACAGCACCAGCCGGTGACTCTCGCCCACCAGGAACGAGGTCTTGGGGTTGTTGCCTTCCTGGTAGAGAGCTTGTAGACACCTCTGAGCTCCTGAAGACTAGTTTCCAGCATGCAAACAGTCTTCACCCAGCCTTACCAGGTGCTGCAGGGACCTGAGTGCAGAGGCATCCCCTGTGCTCTGCTCTGCACTTTTGGGGATCTGCAGAGCTGGGGATCAGGTCCCCCTGCAACCCTAACCTGCGCTGCTCCTGACCCACAGCATGAGCTCCTCCCTGGCAGCTAAGAGCTCTATCCTATGGCAAATGTAAGATAAAACTCCTTTTCAGGGTGGTTTCAGCTCTGGTGCTCTGCCTCTCATCTGGTGGGAACCTGCAGAGCACATGGACAGTTATAGCATGTGCATCCTCCCTAACCACGTCAACGTTCACGCATGCTGGAGTTGACAGAAGAAATGATGTTCAGAAAAAAAAAGTAATCATGATCCAATGGAAATCCAAAGAGTATCCCTGGAAAGACATGACGTTAAGTGTTAATTACTGGGAGAACAATATTTGCGGGGGGCAAAAGCATACATCCTTCTCCAGAAATTGGTACAAAGCCATTGAAAGTCCCCCTAGATCCCACAGACCAGTCTGAGTTCTGCTGTAACAGCTCTGCTTTTATATTCGCTAGGGTTTTCCTTCTGGGCATCCTACAGCTCATAAGGCACATGGCTTAGTCCTGCTCTTCTAACAAGCCTTTCCACCGGGTCTTGGGGTCAGAGTGTTCCCATAATACAATAAGCGCTGTATGGATCTCATAAGCTCCAAGGCACAGTATGTTATGTGTTTGGAATTCCTTGTATGCTTTTATACTTTGTTTTACATATTGTAATTTTTATATGCATTACCACATTGATCCTTGGAAAATTAATTTTAAAAAAATATAATCAAAAGCAAACACATATTTTAAAAGCCTGCCAGCGGCAAATCATGTTCTGTGAGACTGCACTTTGTAACTGACAAAGAGACCAAACCACCAGACTGTGGCCGCGATCCAGTGGGGTGGATTTACCAGGCTCGGGAGGGGACAGGATCCTAGGGGGCTACAGTCCCCCTCAAGTCCCTCATTAGGGTAGTCCGATGCCGCAAAGGCATTGGACCTGTGGCAGAGGAGCAGAAATGCAATCACACAACTCCACCAGCCAAACCCTACCACCATATGCAAAGGTATCGTATCTAAAACGGGTCTGTGCTTCCCAGCGCAGCACTCCTCCGTGATGACATCCAGCCACTGGTGCCAGTATGACCACCAGTCCTTCCCTGGAAAGCTGGAGCACCTCAGCCTTCACAGCCCCTTCCTTATTCTTGGGTAAGACCTGGGATCAGTGCGTTTGGCAGCGCTGAACACGTGTAAAGTCACGGCTTTGCAAGGTCAGGGGTATGACTTCCAACACCCACATCCTCTTCCCATCAGCTCTCCTTCCCATGCCATGTGTCCTGATGTTTCATCTTAGGAACGGCATTCATGCAGCCAAGATCAAACTTCCTAACCTCCGCCCTGCCTCATCGGTATTTTCTCATTTCCAAAGCCGCCTCTCTATGCTCTTGGCCCCCTCCCTGCCCTAGTTCATTCCAGATAACGTCTTTCTCCTCTCCTCTCCGGCACCCTTTCTTGTCCTTTCTACGAAGGCTTGAAAAGCCGAATTGTGTAATGCTGCCCCTTTTAACTCTAACATGTATGTGGTGTATACCCAAACCAGCACAACGGCTGAGAGTATTTTTCTTAAGAGTCAACACTGCTCTTAGCTTGACCATGTAACGAGGACTTCCCATGAGGAGCAGACTGGTGCACCAGGAAGGCCAGTATCCACATCCACCTGGATACCACCAGCTGCCTCAAAGATAGTGGCAACGACTGTCATGACAATTAGGCAAGGACAGGCTATTAATCTATTTTCCACACTCATATCCCCCTCCAGCGAGCTCCACAGGCTTACACGTTACACAAAAGGCACACAGTATTATTTCCACCTGCTTTCCTGTTGGATTTACCTGGTGTCCCCTTTCTCTTTATGTACAGAGGTGAGCCACAGACCTATAGCTCGACACGAATCACAAACAGGTGTCACCTATGCCCCAGGTCTCAGGGATCAATATGCCCTTTGACACCAAGCTGCTGGGCAAGACAACAAAATACAGAACGTGTTAGGGAGACTCCCTCATTGCAGGGACCAAGCGTGGGGTGGATTTTGATTCCTTCCACAGGAAGGAGTCCCTAGGAGAGAGCAAAAACGATGCGGTGCTGGTGCTTAGGCCAGGGGTTAATGGGTTGTGCTGGAGCCAGGAGCACAACACAGACAATACTATGGTTGCTCCAACCCTTCTGGATGGTACACTTCAGTCTTTTCAAGGTCTCTCCAGCCCTCAGAGTAGTCCCTGAGACCCAAATAGATAGAAACCACTTCCACCCTCTTCTGACGGCCACAGATTCAGAAGGTTGAGCCTCCCTGTTAGTACTCACATAGAAGGATGCATCAGCCAGAAGCCACGAAGCGGGGACCCTGCAGTCCCCCTCCCAGTGCACACCCACCTGAACGCTGGGCAGCACTGCTTTTATTACATTTTCTCTAGTGTTTAAAAAAAGTGGCACAAAATCCTCATGAACTTCAGCTAGAAAAACTTTCTAACAGGAAAAATTAGAGATATTTTTGCAAGAAGCAGGTAAGTGTAAAAGAAAAAAAGGAAAGGAGGAGGAAAGGAGGAGGAAAGGAGGAGGAAAGGAGGAGGAAAGGAGGAGGAAAGGAGGAGGAAAGGAGGAGGAAAGGAGGAGGAAAGGAGGAGGAAAGGAGGAGGAAAGGAGGAGGAAAGGAGGAGGAAAGGAGGAGGAAAGGAGAGGAAAAAAGAAAGGAAAAAAAAGGTTTTGCCAAGATAGAAAAGGGCTGCTTTGCGGGGGATTTTTTTTTCAGTCCATATATATGTTGCAGATGAACCACTTGGCATTTCGGGTCTTTCAACTGGCTCACTTCCAAATGCTGTGGCAGCCGCAAGAGTCTGCAAACGTTACCCAGCAGTCTCCCGCCCGCACCGGGAAAGACTGACTCAAGCTGACCGACTTCATGAATGTCTCCACTTGTTCAGGTCCCCGTGGAGGCCCACTGTGCTGCTGAGAAGTGCCATTATTAAACAGCCCCATCCCGGCTGGATCTGGAAATTCACTTGGACATGTTTTTTTGGTACATGGGACCTGCGCGAGCAGACAGACAATGACCGGTGGGATGCACGCGCCAGCTGGCCCCACCGGTAGGCAGAAACACTGTTCTCAATGGATTTTTCATCTGTTTATTGTTGAAATATCCAGGACTGCAAACTGCATGGCACAGAACGACTGTGCCGGGACCATGGGGCACCATGGGCCGGGAGAAGGGGCAGTGCAAACGACGGTGAGAACGTTGAAACCAGCTCTCCACAGGCTGCGCTCCCCTTTCATTAGCACCCAAGAACAAATGTGTTTCGACCAAATCAGGCCACCACTACCATCGCCCCTACCAAGCAAACTGCACTGGAGCCTCTGCAGAGCTTCGCTTAGAAATCCAGATTTTGACCGTTAATGCATTTTATGGCTCCCTCTTGATCACAACTGGAAAAACGATGGCATCCGAGATCCAGAAATAACAGAACTTGAGCCCGGCTGTCAGCATCCAGCCCACCTGCCTCTTCCAAGGGCTGAGCATCCTGACCGGGAGCACGCTCCTCGGGTGGGGGATAAAGGACTTTTACATCTCGCATCACTACAGGAGGCAAAGGGATTAGATTGTGTAGGGCCATTTCAAACCAACTCTTTCTCCTTCCCAGGTCCATAGTGAAAACCTGCTCTTCTAAGGCCAGGGGACAGGAAGGAGGGACAAGGCTGCTGCTGGGCTCTGGGGGCTTTTTGTTGGACACAGGGACATTCAGCAAAACAGGAGGGCAGATGGGACGGACCACAGGCTCCAGCGTGCTCCGCACTCCAGCTCTGCAGGATGCAAAGGGAAATCAGGCTCAGATCCACCTCCATCCTTAGCCTCTTCTGGACAGCAAATGCATTTCACATTAGCTAATAAATTGCTACATCTTATGTTTCTTAGCCTGCTGGAATGATGAATATTTTGGAATGTATTTTGAATGGTTCCCTGCCAGAGTTGAACAATCATCTAGAGATTTTAAATCAAAAGGCTGAAAAATGGAAACCTCTGTATTTCCACAAAGTTCACTGCAGTTTGAAAAGCGCAACTCCCAGCAGAGGACGCAGAATAACGATTGTCAGAGCTCCTGCGAATTGGGGCAACCGAGGGATATGTTGGAAATGACAATCCCTAATACGGAGTAATAATCTTTGCCTCCAGGTGATGAATATATTATAGGATATCTGCTTATTGCTGCCCTTAATCTGGCTGAAATGTCAGATACTCTAACCTGGAGGATCAGACAATTTAGGGGACCTGTATGGAGATGCAGGATATCTCAGCCACAAAGCACTGCTTTTGCTCTGGTGCAGGGCTAGCAGACTAATGCTGCCACTCTAGCACAATTTAGCAGAATTTAAGGGTTTTTAAAGGCTCTAGCTACTGAATCACATCCATTGCCAGACTAGGCACATCCTCACCTAACAGAGGAGTATCTCAAAACCAGCGAAAGATTTGATGGCTCACCCAAAGTAGCACAGTTGGAGAAACACGACTATGCACCCGTGCTGCGCCCCGTCCCCCTGCTCCAACCGCTGCATCCCGCCAGCTGCGGGAGCCCAAATCAGTTCATGCAGACGACTGGTCACCACGCAACGAGGGCTGAGCAAGCTCAGCACAACCCCAAACTTGGACACAAAGTCTCCATCGATAAAGGAGACCAGTAAGTGGGCTTGTCTCATCGGAGCAGCCACAGATGGAGCGGGTCCAAGAAATAAGCTTCTCTCTCCCCCGTGGAGATGGGCTGTCTAGACACATTGGCAAAGCTGCGCTGCCGAGTTTGCAGTGCTGCATCCTCCTTGTATACAGCCTGTCAAATACAGCAAATTCCTGTCCCCTGGCCTGTTAGCATGGGCATTTTTTCAAACTTCCTAGTGTCAGTCATGTCCAGAAATGCCAATTATGTTTAATGAGAAATTTTTAAACAGATTGTTTTTTCCCTAGGAAAACATCTTATAATTTTTTTGATCAACCCTCTGGCAAAATCATTTGCTGGTTATTTCATTATGTCCATTTTTACTAACTCTTAAAGTAAAAATAAAATAAGTCGAGTACAAAGTATTTTTAAGCCAAGAAACACTGATATTTGAATATGAATTGCAATGAAAAACTTGGGGAAAAAAAGTTCTCCAAATAATAAAAAACTATTGAACAAAACCTATGGGAGCCAGGTGATGTTTTTCACTAGAAAAACAATGATGTTTGAGGATATTTAGAGACAGCATGCCTAGCCTCAGGGCCATATTCAATACAGTATGTAAGTTTAAAACCATCCCTCTCCGGTCCTTCTCCACTCTAATGACTCCCGATGAACCGCAGAATGAGAGCTTTTGCTCCAGATCAAAGCCCTCCTGAAATCAGTAAATGACCTTCCACCAGATTCAAGTTCATGGGGGTCATTAGCATATATTATACAGATTTCTCCATCATCAGAGGTCCTTAAAACGAGCTAGAGCAACGTGTGTCAGGACTGGCATAGGTCAAACAGCATGTGAAAATTCGATCTTGCCCTGGGGGAAAGGTGGACTGACGACATGACTTCATCGGGTCTCTGCCAGACTCGTGTCCCTGGAGCCCACACCATGCGCCCAGCTCTCAGTGAAGCTGTATTTTGGGGAAGAGCTTTGGGAGATGGCAACAAAACCAGCACAAAAGCAAAGCTGGTGACAGCAGATAGAGGAGCAGGGTGGGATTTGGCAGCCAGGGAAACTCCCCGGCTCCAGCTTTCTAGCAAGCCAGTCTGCTCCTCTGCACCTCTGCCTCCTTCCTTGCTTTGCCTCGCTCATCTGTTTAGACATCCCACTCTTGGAGGACGTGTTGTGCCACTCTCTTTGTTCATAACACATCTAGTAGTCCTGTACTTACAGGGGTGCAGACAAAAAGCAGATCACTTCAAAATAAACCAGAAGTGGGAGGCATTCACATTACAATTGTGCCATTTATGCTGTTGAGTTTCACAGCACAGAGAATAAATTAACAGCAAGTAATTAAAACACTTTCGGTATGTGGTATAAAGATGCACAGCAGCTTTTTAATTTCAGTTGCATATGCAAATGCTAGCTGGTGTATTTGTGAGCACTGCAGACCACATTTCCTAGTCATCATCAGTGCTAACAGCGAGGCTCCGCGTTGATGCTGGCCTTGCTTTTAATCCTTTGCAGAAAAACTGTCAGTTTTGATTCATAAATGAAGGCAGATGGACTTATTTCAGGTTAACGGGGCTCCATAGCAAAGTTTAATGGCACCCCATCAGCTGATGGGCACCACCATGTCCCTGTCCTGAGGCTTCCCCAGGCCGTGGCAGCACACAGCTCCTGAAGCTCAAGCTCAGTCCCCTCTGGGTCAGCCACAGCCGTGGCCATATGACAGCAGGTGAGCACTGAGCATCGCCTGCATGGGACCCCAGATCGTCCCACTGCTGCAGTACAGCGGCTCCCTCTGCCTTGTCAACCTACCAAACCATCATCCCGGGGCTTGGATGTCTGGGTCGATTTAGACAGAATTGGCTGTGGGATGGGCTTTCCACTCTGCTCCACCAATGGCATCGCTTGAGGGGACTTCTGAAATCACCTTGTCCCTAGGAAAGAAAGCTCAGCTGCTCCTGGCTGCTCACAGAAACCTTGAGAGCCTTTGACTTCACTTAGGAAATCTCTGCCAACCTCTTTGGTCACAGGACTAAATGCATTAGTGAGCGTGCAGGTGATCCCCTGTGAGAGGTGGCTTCCTCCCTCCTGCTCCTCATTCAGCTCTCCATACATCTCCCAGTAAGGAGTACTGGGGATGGACACCATGGTTCAAGCTGAAGGCCCTCTCCTGCCAGGCTCAGGTCCCAGCCACGCGCTGGAAGTGCTGGCAGGAGTGCCAAGCCGGGACTGGCGAGCAGCTGTGAGCAGCCAGACACGAAGGTCCTGGCCATGGGCCACTGCCAGCCCACATCCCTGCAGGCACGTCCCTCTGACCGGCCCCAGGCCACTCACACCAGCTCTCCAGGCTTCCCCTTGATCACAGAAATTGAATTCAAATGGAAAGACTGAGATCCCAGCATGGGAATCCAGTGTCCTAATATGCCAACAACTGTACCTGCAGCCTGTTTGGAGCCTGGATTTTCCAAGACGGGCCAGTTGAGAATACCCTTCAACTTTGGGCACAAGGGACAACTACAGAGCGGTGCTGGGTGGACTGAAACATCCCCCACGCAGGTCCTGTAACAAGCATATTGCTGTGCAAAGACTATTGCCATGCAACGTGGTGTAACAAAGATCAGAGCACCCAAAGAGCCACAAACCAGCTCAGAGAGAACTAAAGCAGAACGGTCTGGTCCTGAAATAGGTCCTCTTTTTCTTTTAAGCACAGCTCATTAAATGTTTGCTGGAAAAACAGAAAAGCATTTTCCACAGAGAAGAGGACATCCAAGAAAAGCCCTTTCGGACATAAATTGGCAAGAGACTCCCAAGCATTTATCTTCGGCATAGAATGTGCTCTGTCAGGAGGGCTGTAACTAACAATACGCTGAAAAACATGCCACAGACTTCCACCGTATTTTATTTGGCGCTAAGGGGTTATTCCTCAGCACAAAGTATTTGCAACTGGCATCGGTTAAACGAGAAATTACAACCTTCAAAAGACCTATTTAGCGTCAGCTGCAGAAAGTACGGAATTTGTCATTGGCTTCGATGACAACAGATTATGCCCCACAAAATGCTGCAAACATGCTCGGCTACAATACTTGGTGTGAACTGCCAGTTCAGTGGGGGGATTGAGGACGCGGCGCTTCCGTCCCCTTCTCGGGAGGCTGCTGCCTGGTTTAGGACTGGTGACACCCCTCTCCCTGACCCTCTGGCTCACGTGCCTGCCAAGTTCAGCCACAGGGCTCGAGACACAGCAAGCTGATTTCTGCAAGGGCCTTGCAGAGCTGACGGGCAGCTGGCAGAGCCAGGCTTGTGCTGGTTCTAGCCAGGCTGCAAAGAACCTTCGAGCCACACAGCAGCATCTTGCTCCATTTGGAGCAAAATACCCCAAGGTTGTTAGCCCCACAGCTCATTAGTGCTAAGGAGGAATAAGAGGGAAGTGTCTCATTCCTCTGTGCTGGATGTTCAGCTGGGACAGACTGAAGACAACAGCATGGACAGGTCAGGAGGGCATGGAACCCAACGGGTGGGTTACCTGGCTCTGTGCCCAAGGTGGTGATTTGGGAGCTCCATCACCTCCTGATCCCACACAGCTCAGCTACATCCGAGAGACGGCTGTGCTGCCCCTGTCCTGTGGGATTATTCCTACCTCTCCAAGAGGAGGAAAGAGCTCTGCCAGCAAACTCCCCAGGCCCTCAAACCTCTTTCCACTCTGGCTTGCTGAGTGCTCCAGAAAAGGAAACCTTCGGAAACCTTCCTGGTGTTTGCTCAGGACGAGCAGCGTGTCTGCGCAGGAGCACACACAGAAGCGCTCTGCAGAGAGCATGTATGCCTGGAGAAGGGAAAGACCATCACCTGGCCCCCTGCACTGGGCCAGCGCTATCTCGAGTTAACCTGAAAAAAGCTATGGAGATTCTCAGTCCAGAAACAATCACTGCCTCGGCTCTCAGACTGGGCTCCGGAGAGGTCAGCCTGAGCTAGGTTTTCCTGCCGCAAACCTGGAGCCCACTCAGCAAGCTGTAAAACGCTCCTGTCCCCGTGCCCTGCAAGAACGTTACTGTTTCCTTCCCCAGCCCGAGTCAGAGAGGCACAGCTACAGCAGACCTATAAAGACAGGGGTTTATTGGGCAAAGGCCCATCGTTTACCTCGCCCTGGCAGGATATTTAACCATTCACGGGACTTGTGCAGCAACAACAAAAATGAAAGGGGGAAAAGGAGACTTTTTGCACATAGCTGCAGCCTGTGGCAGGCAGCCTGCCCCGCGTTAGCACGCACTGCTCCAGCACTCGTAAAGCCCAGATGCCTGCACAGCTTCTGCAGCCTTTGAGTTAACCCCTGCTCCTGCAAGCCCAGGAATTGTCACTTGGCTTGAAATTAAGTGTGTCTGTGCGTCTTTACTGGGCTGGGGGAGAGGGGATGGCTTTGCCTTGGCTGTGCTACCCAGTGTTGTTCGCACACAGCAGGAGCAACCAAAACAAGACCAACATAAACGTTCACCGACCATAAGTTGGACCCTCCCAGAATCGCACAATTGCCTCCGTAGGAGACCAGCGTCGAGACAAGCTCCAGACAGAGTGTGCCTTCTCTTGGTGCACCCTCTGCTTTTTTTTAACCTTGAAGCTGACTGAGTCTCATCTTTCTGACTTATACACGCTGCCAGAGATGTACTTTTTTTACCCCAGGTTTTCACATGACCCCAGAATCTGCAGCTTAAAAAAAAGTAATAAAAAAAGAATTAAGAGCTACGGTCCTTCAAGGAGTCATAGCAATGCTGAGACTGGACTTCGGTCCTGCTGTACTGGCATGGCACATTCATGCGGTAAGCGACAGTCCTCCCATAAAGGCTTCAGGCACTCTGTTAGCAAGCCAGGCAAAAGCTGGCATCCTGGTAGTAAGGGTCTATCGTTCACCAGTTGGCCCAATTTTAAAAGTTGAAGTGTGACAGCTAAACCCATCTGCAGAGCCCTTTGATGCTCAAGCCACTTGCAGTCAGGCACCTAACTGCAGGCTGAAATGCCCAACTTGAGGCAACCGCACAGGAAAATCTCGGCCACTTCCCGCTCCAGAAGTCAGATGGCATTTTCGACAGGGCAGACCCTGGAGTCCTCTCCTAGCTTTCTGTCAGGGAAAAAAGGCCTTTTAAATTGACTCTCCTTACACAGAGACTCACAGGGAGACCAAGCTAACATCATCAAACAATTGTATCAGAACCATGTTTTATTTCCCAACGTCTGACGGGAAGAAGCGTACCAAACCGTATGTCATCTACTGCTGCGGGCTCGTTCCTGAGCGAGAGCCTGCCGAATTCACAGGGGACGCAGGGGCTGCTCCCAGCTTAGACACTGCTTTTACTTCACTGATAGTTTAAGTGCCCCTGATGAATAGCAATGTTTTCCTGAATCAAAAGCAAGAGGAAGAAAACCCCAAGTCTTCACATAAATTAAACCCAAGTAATATTTTGACCAAATCTGTTCCCAGCATTAGAAGGATTGCAGGAGCTGGAGATGAAAAGCTTCTTTTAAGCTGGAGAATTCATCCCCTCATCCCTGATGAAGGATGGATGGGTTACTAAAACAAATATTACATTTCATTCTGGCTAACAGCACTCTGATCTTGCCTTACATGAACAGGGGAGGCAAAAGTGCTCCCGATGATTATCATTTATGCACAGATGACTTCAAGTCCTCTTGCTTGCTGAGCCTGGGCTGTGATATGACATGCAGGTTTCTCCCACAAACCTCTTCTGTTGCTCAGGCATTTGTTTTGCAGTTGCTCTGGCAGTTTTATTGCATCTATCAACCTGCACAGAGGTAATAAAATACTAAAACTCCTCACCCCTCGGCACGGACTGTATCTTTCCCTGGTTACCTGCCAGCCTATGGCCAAAGTCAAGAGTGCCATCCTCGCTGCCTGCCTTGGGAGACCTGCTGCTGCACTCACCCAGAGGCACATCCGGAGAGACGGATGCCCTCATCCACCCCAACTGCACGTCTGCCCCGTAGCTCCACCACCAGCTCCACCAGCACTGGCTGAAACAGGCCAGGCTGCCCCAAAACAGTGCTGAATTCCTGCAACTGCCCAGGCGGCTCTGGGATATCCTCTCTCGCCCAGCAGTCCTTTGTACCCAAGCATCAGCCTTTTCAGCTTTCAGGTACAGCCTGTCACCAAAACCTCCCCGTGCCTCCAGTTTTCACACAGAAAGGGCTTTGAGTTCTCTCAAATCATTAGAGAAAATGAGCCTGGGAAATTTCAAGGCTTGAAAACCAAGCACTTTAAAAAGTTACTACTGATAGTAACCAAAGGGGTAATACCTCCTGTGTTTGCTAGAGCAGAGAGTACATTTGCAGGGCAGAGATGCTGCCCTCTAGCTATTAGGTCTCCTGCTGTGAGTCTTGCCTTTAAACTGAAAAATAAAAAAAGTGGGAAAGATTGTCGGAAAAAAACTCATCGAAGATCTTTCCCCCTCTCCTCCTTGCTCCCTGTCCCGCCTGAGTTCAAGGCAGGCCGTGTCTTGCTCAGAGCACTGCTTGCCATGTTGGAGCAAAGCAAGTCGAAGACGGGCCTCGGCGCTTTGAAGCAGCCACAACAGAAAGGGCATTCGCTCTCAAGGGACATGCCGCACGGGGCTGGCCCAGCCAACAGGACAGCAAAGCCAACATGCAACGTGTGGCAGGAGAGAGGCAGTGACGGAGGAGAAGCCGCAGGCCAGAGCTCACACCAGCCTCCTGTGGGAGCCAGGCACCCAGAGAGGAGACTGTGTCCTTGGATGGGCTGCTCTGGGCACCGAACTCCTTGAAGGTGCCTTCCAAAAGGGCAGCCCAGCTTCCCCAGCTGGTTTCAACTGGGTTTCTGGAGAAATCGCTTACAATGTGACACGCTCTTTGCCTCTGATCCCCCCAGCAGTTTTTGTGTTGTTGGCCAATTTCGACCACAATTTGAACAGGAACTGTGAAGATAACTCAGCTCCTACAATTTTCTTGAAAACCCGCTGGTTCAGTAAAAGGAAAGAGGCATTACTAATGCTGGTGAGAGACCAAGCAGCTGGGTGAGCCCAAACTCTTACAAGACACTCAAGAATCCAGACGAGAGCACATCGTTGCTCTGCCAAAGCGAAGGGAAACCCCAGCAGAGCTCAGCCCCGACTGCTCCGTGGACATCCCAACCTGGAGGTGCACAGTGGCAGGAGCATCATCTCCAACGGCTGCCTCCTTCACATCACACCCCCTTGCCTTCCTCGGCGAGGCCAGAGCTGGAAGAGGCTGGAGCTCAGGACGGGCAGCCCGAGCCCCAGGTTTCCGTATGGCTGTGCCAGTCTTTTTAATTATTAAACCAGGAGAAAGCGGAGACCAAGGCAGTGGGGAGCTCAGCACTGACCGTCTCCGTGTGCCCTGCGCAGGGAGGGCGAGCGGCCCACGCTCCTGCGGGACCCCGGACACACCACACCATCCACCCGTGTTTCCCTCCACTTTCCCGCTGCCACAGCCCTTTCTGTGGGCTTGGACCAGTAGATGGCACCAGAATAACAGAAAAGCCCCTCCGGTTCTGCCCTCCACATCTCCCCAAATCCTCGCGCAGCATCATCCCCCAAACACGACTGGGCACGGGGCAGTGGCAGCAACCAAAGGCTTTCAGCTCTCTACTTTAAAAGCCTGTTTGAAGCTGACCTGTAACAGGACTTCTAAAACTTTTAGCAAACAAATTCAGGAGCTGGGGGGAGGGGGGAGTCAAAGTGGTTTCTTTCCATTTTAAGGCTTATAAAAATCTGTTTTTTCCCCTCAACATAGATGCTGCTTTCACATGAAAAATAGAATCAAAGTATTTACCCAAAGCATCTGCTTTCTCTGTAATTACTTTAATTTAGAGGAGGTTTCCCCCCTCCAGCTGGAACCAATAGAAATTTCCTGCCTGCTGCAGTTGAACAGAATCTGCATTTCTCCATGTAGAAGCAACTCACCCAAGAAGTGCCTGGCTACATTTTTAGGTAGGAAGGTGCCCTTCTCTTTGGCTGTAGTGACTGCCGGTATTATTAAAGGAATGTCTAGTACTTCTTCCCAAGCAGCTTCTGCTATTAGCTAATGACAACATCCTTGACCTCGGTGGGTTCAGCATCCTCTCAACTCTCTCAAAACAAGCAACAGGACCAGCTTGGGTCAGGGTGGGCATTTCCCCCTGGGAGGTACCTGCCTCTCTTTTGCATGCCACGTGCGTAAGAACTTTTCTCTTTACAGAGAGGCTGCCCTAAGGCAGGATTAACAGCCAGGAAACAGCCTGCAACAAAATCCAGGCACATCACAGCCAGTTTAGGATGACCCTACTCACATCCACGCCTTGTGGTACCTCCTGATCGCAGCAGTGGATAGCCACATTTTCAGAAGAAGGACTTGGGCAAAGATGATGGTGGTCTCCAGAGACACTCGCTGCAGCACAGCCAGGACTTGCACAGTCCCCGGCTCGGCTGCGAAGCATGACGAGGTGTACCCAAGCACTGCACAGTGATGCTGAATGCCCTGGAGCCGCAGCCATGGCTCTGCCTGGGGGAGGTTTAACATGCTCGTGGAGGCGCCAGGTTTTTTTCAGAAGCTTGTATCCTGCCTGGAGTCAATCTGGGACAAATTCAGAGACCTTCTGACTTTTCACACCCAGGGCTGAGTTTTGAACGTGGCTCAGCCCAGCAAAGTTTTAAGAGGAGTTTGATTATTTTGATCTTTTCCCCCCCATCCCCATCATTAATCATACCGAAGCAAAGCGTAATTCCTCCAAACCAAACTGTTTGCCAAACCATTTCTCTGCACATTTTTTACTTAACAGCCCTTCTAGGAACGGAGCACATTTGGAAACCTCTGCGCCTCCATCCTCCTTGGCCAACAGTGTGTGCACAAGCACGTGGCCATGAGCACTGAGTATCGGTGCTGGGAAATGCCCAGCCTGGTGGGGTGGAGGAAGGCTCCCATCCCCACGGGCTCGGTGGCAAAGCAGAGGGCCAGCCACGAGGGCTTCGTGCCACGAACACTCACAGGGGAGACGCCTTTCTGTGGCTCTTTGGCCATTCCTGGTTTCAGCGGGCTCCTCCCCAGCTAGCGACAAGCAAATGCAAAATGGAGTGCAGACACGGGAGGCAAAAGATGGCTCTGACCATTGTGGCCCACCCTATCGATTTGGAGCCCCTCTGTCCCGCGAGGATGCTGAGCACATTTATCCCCCTCCCGATCACTGATTAGATTTGCAGCTCTCCCTGTTTTCCTCATTTTACCCGAAGCCAACAGTGTTGCGATTACAAGAGACACCGTTCACATAGACTCTCAACCTGGCCAGAAATACCAGAAATCTCACGCAACAGCCTGTTTTCTTCAGAGCCGCAGTAAACTCAGAAGAGGTCCTGAAATACGAGAGCAAGTTGGACTATTTCCGTGCCTGATGTTCGCCCTTCGTAGCTCTGCAGAGCTATCTCTGCTATTCCTAACAGCGGGATTTTGCAGAGGGGATTGTCCTATAAATGAGTGTGGCAGCTGGTTCACATAAGGGCCTGAGTTATGATCAGAGATGAGGACATTGCTTTTCTTTTGTGTTTCTCACTATGTTTTCATTCAAACCTGTAAACAGACTTGCACCAAGTGGATCTGCGTTCTCCATCTGGTCCTGTGATCCAATTTCCTGGCAGGAATATCCCTGACATCGAATTGCACAGGAATGCTGCAGCGTGTCCATCCGTCCCACGGCCAGAGCTGAGTTCTTCAGTTTGCCGGTTTCTGTGCAGGACCTAGCCATGGCGTTTCACCCAGTTACCCGCTAGTGAGACCAATAACTCACGGCTGACAAAAGCAGCTCTTCCAAAAAGGCTTCCAGACATTCATGGATGGAGAAGCCAACGCTCTCCTTCACAGTTATTTCTAGTGACTACATTGCATCTCACAGTTAAAAAATGCATGTTTTCTACCTCCTTTGAATGCACGTCTGGCTTTTGCTCCCAGCCACTGGCTCTTGTTCTACCTTTCTCTGATGGATTAAAGAGGGAAAAAAAAGAAAGACCTCTTCCCTGAGAGTCACAGAAACGTGGATTCAAATCCATCATCACAAGCGTCTGGAACAACTCTCGGCATCGCATGGCCCAAGAGGGACAGTGATACGTCACAAGAGCAAAACTGCTCCCACTTGGAGTGGAGACTGGGGAAGCAGAGCAGAGAGCAAAGGCCTTCCGAGGAAGCCTGGAGAGCAACGCCGTGGGTGTAGCAAGAGGGGCTGGGGGAACAGGGATCCTAGCACCACTGCCAGCAAGAAAATCAGGACTCAGCACCCAGCTCTGCACAGAGTGCTCCAACCCTCTGAGAACAAGGCGTCCTCTTCACTTTCTCGCTGTAACCTCCTCCAGGCACAGACTATCTCTGGCTGGAGGCGCACACAGCATTCACAAAGGCAGACACGAACCTGCCCAGATTGATGAAGGGCAGCTTTTCGGGGCGGTTCTCTTGCTAATCACAGACTAGTTTGTCTTTTCAATCACACCAGCTACTTCTAGCCCACAATGCCCAAGCCAAAAGGCACGTCTAGAAAATCTGTTGCCTGGTTTCCCAGCAGTGGGTCACCCCCAGTGAGCGTGTCCCTTCCCCATCCACGTGCTTTCCCTCAGCTGGAGGGGTCCCTCTTGCCCCACAGGCACCCCAGTTGAACACAGCACAGCAACCTGCTTGGAAAGTGGGGAAAAATTGGAGGCAGCACCATTGTGCTGGCCAGGACAGATGAAACGCAGGGTTAAGCACACAGGCATGTTCCCACTAAAGTCACGCAGCCACTGAAACTTCGGGGAAGGACTCCTTTCCCAAGGCAGGACAAGCTCTACACTGTTTATTCCTTTACATGTTTGTCTCCATCAGACCTGCGCTTGGGGTCTCCACAGCATCCTCGCACCACCTCTTCCAGGGTTTCCCTATCGTCACTAGGCCTGGGAAGATTTCCCTACGACCTCACTTACATCTCCCTTGCTGCAACAGAAATAGGTGGGCTTGGAGAACAGTTTATATCCTCCTCTTGTTGAGCTTAAGCACCCCTTCTTTCCTCCTAAACTGGATGCTGGGGCTCTCCTTACTGCTTTTCTTCCTCGACATGCAACTTGCCCAAATGGAGCCCACCTGGAGCCCTCTCTGCAGCTGAGCACCATGAGAGGATGCTCCACAAACAAGGCAGAGCTACAGGAGATGCTGGGGGTGAAAAACATCTGCCTCTCCTCATAAAGATGCAGCATTTTGCACTGAGCAGGAGAGTTGGTTCAAGGCCAGGTGAGCAGATTTGCAAAGGGCACAGAGCCACAGTGCTCCAGCATAGGCTTCTTACGCCAAATTCATCCCCCTTTATGCAGGCAGCAGGTAGACACCAGTGGCTCCTGTGCTGCCCTCCTTACAGGACATCACACAGAAACGCACTGGGCTGTGACGTGGGGGAGATCTGCTCTGTAAGCTCATCAGAGGAGTGAAAGCAGCCACTTCCCCCAGCAAGCCCAACTTCCCCACTGGGAATCACTGGTGGAGACGAGATGGATCCGTCCCATCAGGCGCCCGTGACTGGACCTCACAGAGCACGTCCTGTGAAGGACCGGGTCTCCTGCAGCTGGAGGGCTTGGCCGGTGGCAGGGCATTCAGAGGAAGGTTTAGCACCAAAATAGGTCATTAGCAAGCAACGTGGGGTTCTTCATTCTTCTCCAGGCCCCTAATTTTCCTAAGGGGAATGCCTCAGAAAACCCTGGGGGGGAAAGGAAGAATTTACAGTTCCCTTCCAAAAACCAGCCTTTGTTTGTTTGATCGTTTTTTTAAATGATCGAGTAACTTGTGAATACATTTTCTGATGATTCCCACATCCTCCCAGCTGGAGAACGGTTCATGAACAGACTCCAAACTCTGTAAATGAGCTTGTTAGTCATAGGTCTTCAAACAGGCTTGATAAACAACTTTCAGCCTGCAGGATATTCATCAACCATTCTGTCTGCCTGGTCTCCCGACACTAATTTATTATTTACAATGAGAGATTCCTCTCCTGAATTACAGGTGATTGTTTCTTTTTACTGATTAACTGATCTTTTTTTAAAGGAGAAACAATGAAAAACAAATCACAAACAAGCAATGCGTCGCAAGCACTTATTCCTGAGCAATTCCCCTAGTTTCCATGAGACATATCAGCAGTTGTTCAAATGAAAAGAACTGTAAGTAAAGATCTTTTTGGCCAAACCTTCAAGACCAGGCAATAGCCAAGAAAAAGAGTGTGACCGTCCCAACCAGCCGCTGGGATTTTCAGTGCCTGCTGCCAAACACTCCAGGGACCTTCCAGCTGACCGGCACGTACTGCTCTTTGCATCCTTTGGGTTTGTGGAGAGCCCAAGCATCTCAAGATGTTCCGGAGATCTGAGTCTGCATGCAAAAACCTGCCACCAAAAACTGTTTCACCCCATGGACGGGTTCATGTGGCAAACACAACTTGCCCTGAGGGCATGGGGTGCACTCAGTTGCACCTGAGCAGAAGGTGGGTTCCCTGCAGGAACAAACTTGCTGGCAGTTGCTCCAGTTCATGGAAGGGGATCTCCTCAATGCTAATCAGTTAATTAACACAGAAGGTGGTCAATTCCAGAGACAGAGGCAGATGAGATAGCAATTTGCTGGGGGCTATGCAGAGGGAGGAGAATCTTCTCGAATCGCTGCTAAAGCCAAGCTCTTACGTAACACACATCCAGCAGATTTCAAAGCCCCTAATTAGGGGCCAGGATCATACCCAGTCATACGGGTAGGAAAACTGAGGCATGGCGAGGTGAACTTGGCCAAGTTATGGCAGCAAGTATACAGAAAAAAAGACCTCAAGACTCCGTGGCCAAGGCACTAAGCCATTTTGGAGCAATAAAAGACAGGCTGGGCCATCCTACTGGGCCATCTCTACTGACGTTTGGAGGAAAAAAAGCCCCAGTTTCAATTTAGATTCTGGGTGCAAGCCTTTTCTGGGTAGGCTGCTCCTAGCACCAGCAAACGCCGTACCCTATAAACCCTGCCCTGCGGTACCCCCAAGCGGAGTGGCCCTACACTGCCTGGGGAACACAGGGAGCAGAAAAATGCCCTCCCCAGCAGGCAGCCTTGTGTGTGTGCATAAAATCCAGATCTGTGTTTCCACCACCACCTTGGGTCCCCGTCTCTGATCCACTGAGAGGTACAGACTCCCGTCAGCATTCAGAGTGAAGGCAGGAGGATGCAGAGCTTGGCTCTGGACTGGTCTTGAAAGTTTTTTTTCCTCTCCCTCACTGCAAAATCACCAATACATTTGCCCTGACAACCTCAAGCACTCAAGACCGGACAGGCTGCGCTACCAGCTTGTGTCTAGAGACAGCCTTCCCGGTGCCAAATGGGAGCAAACACGCTCAGGAAAGAGACACAGACTTGTCACAAGCTTTCTCCAGCACTGTCAGCATGGGAATCATCCATCCCAAGCAGGAACTCGGTGCTGGATTCACAAACCTCCACTCTGTACTTTCCGTCCAGGGGGAAACGTGACGCTGCGCAGGACGCAGAAGGATAACGGGTATGAAGTGTTACCGGCATTTCAAGCCACAGGGTGGGGAGAGTGCTGTAAAGCTTTATGGGAAACCAGCCCCGACTTCATGGGGACAGGAGCTGCCTGCAGAGCCACCAGCAAGGGCAGCCCTTTCTGCAGCACCAGGCCCAGAGCATTAACACTCTGTTTTCACTGTTATGTCTCAGGCAGTTTTCCCTGTTAAAGTCCAATCCATCACCGCAGAGCCCTGACTCCGCTGAGCTGATGTGGAGAAGCGACGGCTCTTTGAAAGCTGCAAACATGATTTTTTTTTTTTTCCCAAATGTGGGTCGTATTAGTGACGCCTCCAAGAAAGAGGACGATTTCCAGAAGCACTAAGCAGGTCTTCATGGCTTTGCCAGCAGACCGGCTGCAGCTCAGCCCAACTCACCCACCACTCATTCAGCAGCCACAAACACAACAAAACCGAGAGCAAACAGCAGACTACTAAAGGTCCCAATGGGTTCAAAACCTACCCAACCTTGACTGGTCCAGCACCTACATTGGCTACAAGAGAGGGCTGGAAGCTACTTGGATGCTGCCTTCTGTAGCCACCTGCTCTGCTCCATCACCCCCAGGCACCCTGCTTTGTTCCCAGTGCCCCTGGGACTGCTGGTCCCCTTCAGAGTTGGATGCCATTTTCCTTCTCCAAGCCTGTCCACCCAGCAGCTGCTGCTGGCAATTTTGTCTTGCCCCAGATGCACAGGGCCATGGATAACTTTGGTTTTACTTTGGTCAAGGAGGCCACAGGAGAAGTTCATCTGCTGGTGGGCTCAGAGCAGGAAGCAATGTCCCCAGGCTCCTGATGAATTCCAGCTCTCGGTGCAAAAGCAGTTTTGCTGCCTGAGCAGTTCATCAAGACATGGAGAGGGTCCTAGCCAGATACTGAGCGGCTCTTTGGACATTTGCCCTGCCAGCAGTCTCGCTGACTGGCTGGAGTTTCTCCTGTAGGAAAATTTCTCTAGCCAGAAATGGGGGAAAATTTGGGTGGAATATGAACTGGATGCTGCAATATGAACTGGATGCTGCAATAGGATGTAGTGACTTGTTAACAGCACAGCTGGCTCCCCTCACCTCTCTTCTAACCTTCCCTTCCCAGAACACAAGGCACCAGGACGTCCCGGGCTGTCACCCCAAGGCAAATGTTCACTTCATACGGGCATGACAAATCCAGACTGTCTGGGACAGTGCTTTAAACACTGGCGTAACCTTTTCTCGGCATCTGGAGGTGAGAGAGGAGCCCAGAAAGCTATGTAATCTGAAATAGATGCTCACTGGCTTGCTCATCAGGCCTCTCTTCCCAGCTTTAGCCTTCGCAGACTCATCCTTGCAGATGCCAGGCTTTCCATTGCAGGAGGTGGCCCTCAGCTTTGGCACCACTGTTCCCTTCCCTTCCCAACCAGCATCCTCCAGATGTTCTCGCTTGAAAGAAACTTCTCTCAAAATTACACCACCACAGTCCCAGCAGACACATAGTGCACCTCTGCTGAGCTCCCATCCCTACCTCACAGCATCTTCCAGGGCTACGTGGTAGAGGCCAGCTGGCTCCAGCAGAAAGAGTGCAGGAAGGGAAATGGCAGGTTAGGTACATACCACGCATTTACATATCAATGCATGAATGACAATCATGAGCAGGGCCAGCAAATCTAGGTGTAAGAACTGCAGGACTGCCCTGGAGGACCCTCCGACCCCTGGCTGTAAGAGTGCTGCAGTCACAACACAGGGTGACAAAGGACAAATCCCTACGGACCTGTGCTGTGAGGCTGGTGGCACCCGCGTCTATGCATGTGTGAGCTTCCACCGACACAGTCTATAACACAAAGTCTCCATAAAGACTCTCCAGTGGCTAGTAAGACGTTGAATTTATGCTGCATCTCCCTCTCAGGGGGAGGCACTGCTAGCATCCTTCTCCACACCCCACCCACCTGCCATAAAACCTGCTGGGATTTCACACCCCTTTGAGCTGTCTGCTCTCCCACCAGAGCAGCCAGTGGGTTCAGAAGATGTTTCTCACATGCGGCGACCACACAACAGGTTCTTCTTGGGGGAACCAGACTAAAAACCTATGCTCTTGTGCTCCACCACCCAAGCACAAGTTGAAACCTTTCTGTGCCCTGCGCGTAAAGCCGAGAGGACAGTTCAAACAGAAAGTCAGATCAGAGCCTTGGACAACAGCTCCTCCAGCCAGGCTGTGATGATTCTCACTCACATCTCCATAATCCGCCCCGAAATCCAAGCCTCCTTTAGGAAAGGCGAGTAGGGTGGGGAACAAGCAATGCAGTGATTCATCCTCCCCAGAAACAGAGGCCCAAGTCTGGAATATTGTGACACTTGGTAAATACTCGTGATGTACTTCATTATGCAACGGAGACCCAGCAGGAGCACAGCTCCCTTAGGGCTACTTAATATGGGTTTCAAAAACGATTAAACATAAACAACTTGCAACCAGGAATAAACACCTATAATCCCATCAAGCCATTCTGGTGATGTCAAAAACCATAGGAGCAAACTCAGTTACCGGGGGGGGGGAAAAAAAATATCCTCAAAGGAATTATGACCCTGTAACTCTGTGTCTGCCTTGTCAAACACTCAACTCTCCCAGCCCCACCTGCTTATTGCATGGACAAGAGCAGCCCATGCTCTTGCTCTCTCTTTCCAGGCTTCCTAACATCACATATTTTGATGCATGTTGCACCTCTGCCGAAAGGCAAAAGGATCGTGCCCCTGAACGCAGACAGCAAAACTCTTTCATGCCTGTGCAGAAATATTCCACTGTCCTGAAAAAAAAGTTTTTTGCACGACTCAAGGCTGCTGGTCAAGTCTTTAAACGCTAATACTCATCAACTGGCATACATATAAGCAGTCCATTGAATTGCATGCAATGACTCGTGTGAGTAAGGATTGCACAAATTAACCCTGAGATAATATTTTCCCATGCAATCACTGCTTTATACATCATCAAAAAGATGGAAAATAGACTGGCTAGTAGTGGAAACTTGGTGCAGATGACAGAAAGCTGATGCTCATTAAAAGCGTTCTAGCAGTTTAGACCAAACCTTTAAGTTTTATGAGAGATTTCAAAATCTAATTTTCATGGAAATGTTTTCATTCATTGGGGGGGGGGGAAGTAAAAACCTTCAGCAAAATCTTTTTCAAATTAAAATGTTGGAAGCTTTGTGCAGATGGATTGAAAACACAAATACCATCAGCAAATTATGAGACCATGAGAACCAGGAAGCAAAACTGATTATGATCAAAAAAAGTGAAATTCACAAACAAATAAAAGTCTAGTTTCAGCCGTCAAAAGGAGGGCAGCATGGCCAGCACTCACAAACTGAGTCAGCTCCCTCCTTCAAATTCACATGGCTCTTTTTTCTTTGTTCATAATAGTACATTGTCCATTTTTGTTCGATTTTTGGTGCCTTTATTTTTTTAAGACTCCAGGTTTATGACGGAGTCACATTTCCATCTTTCGTCTGCATCCAAAAGCTCTAGAAGTTTATGTGAAAAACACAAAACGTTTTTCCACTTCAAACTGTAGGATTCAGGGATGTAAGAAAACTATTCAACACTGTGAGTTACTTGACGGAATAACCATGCACCAGCCAGCCTGCGAGTGAAATTAAATAGATATGCCCAAGGAACATAAATGGAAAGCAGTTCATCAAACTTCTAACAACTGCTCTGTGTCAGTTATCTGTCTGTTATTCAACCTTTACTCCAGTGAACACTTTTCGCTCTTTCTGCAAGAAGCCTCTAGGATGCGTGCAGGACAACTGGCAGGCATAAAGATTACTCCCGCAAGAAAAAGGAAGCTGTTGTATTTTTCACACAGATAAACAACAAGTGCCTTAAAAATAATATTGTTCTGATCCTCAATTTTTCCGCATCAGCTGCTGGAAGGGGAGGATTGGTTCCGGAAAGTCTTTCTTGGCAGCACCTTGTAAGGATGCTCACCGCTGCCCGCCCTGTGTAACCTGTGGACATCAGCAGCCAGCTGCTTCCTGCAGACTCTCCCTTTGCCCATCAGCTATGTAGGACAGGAGAGGAAGAAAATAGCTGCTAGATTTAATCAATTTACCCTGCTTTCTCCGCCCCCCCCGCCCCCTTTCTATTCTTTGTACATCCCAGGTCTACAGTCTGAGCATCTTCTGGGAATAAGGGCTGTGTTTTACTAACAAAAGAGCCACTTAGTACTTCAAGATAAAGCAAAGGTTTGCAAAGAAAACCCTGGAGTTGTTCCTGGCGCTTCCTCTCAAGTTCACCCTCCACGCAACTCAGCAGCCCACCAAATCGCTTTTCACATTTCAAAGCAGTGGCAGAGCTTTTCCACCTCTTTTTAAGAAGGCATATGTTTTTTTGTGAAGGGTAGGGACCACAGACAACCTCAGGATCAGCAAAAAAAGAGAAGCAATTCAGTATTTACACGCACCCTTCTACTCCTGCAGCAACCTCACTTACTCTGATTGAAGAAGAGGCAATTAAAGCATAAAGAATAGCTATGTGGGAGCAGACTAAAGGTCCTTCAGCTCAGGACCCTGTCTCAGACTGCCAGTAACAGAGTCAGAGGGTATAGGCCCAGGCAGCAATGGAGCGATCTCTGCCCCAGCTCATCCTTCCACTCTCTGAGACTCGCGGCTCTCTGAGCCAGATGCTGCCTCCATACACTGCTACAGTGAAAAGCCATCCTCAGGCCCCTCTGCTCCCTGAATTAGTCTCATTCTTTTTTGAAACCATTTCTATTTCTGGTCTCCGTAAAATCCTGTGGCAACGAGATCCATCACCAAACAACGTGCCGGCTGAGAAAGCCTTTCCTCATGCTCTCAACCCGCTGCCTGAGAAGAGGGGGCTGAAGCCAGCACAGATGCTCTGCTTGACCCAGCCTGAGCAAAGAAACTCACTTCTTCCTGGCCGCCCCGGCAGGGTTTCTGCTTCCTTCAGAAGGAGCAGTAGTGCCGAGGGGTCACGATGCCTGCCAAAACAGAAGAAGTCGTGGGGAGCCACAGGCAGCCTGTGCCCCAGCTTTTAATCACGAACCAGCCCTGACAGACCGACGTAATCTGCCAGCCTGGGAGAGAAGCGCAGCCCCCAAACTGCCATCGCTTTTATACTGAAGAGAAATTAAAGGACAGTGATAACTCCAATATGCAGAACTCATGCACGTACTGGACCAAAGCGGGGTTTATTCATTCCTCACAAAAGAAAACCAAGCATAACAATTTTTCTTTTGCTGCTCATGCTTTCTCCGCATCATTTTATGAGCCATCAACAGCGAGACTCAAACAAACAAACCAAAAAAAGCAGATGTCAAAAATGCCATCTTAAAAAAAAAAAAGCTAATAGCTTACCAGCTCTGGATTTGGAGAATTAACCCTGCTCAGAGCCATGAGCTCTGGGAACCCATATGCCACCGACAGGTTTCTACCACCCCTAAAGAGCACGGGAGCAATAGGAACTGATTGCTGGGAAGCTCAGGGGGTCCCCTCTGTTGAGCTGGGACCCGCGTTTTCATCCCAGTTTTAGCCAGAGTCAGCAAAAGCCCTGCTACCAAAGCAAGAGTTGATTATATCTTAACAGGTGGTTTTGTGATGAAGAGGAACTCGGACTGCAAAGTCTTCCTGGCTGAGCGGCAGAGGCAGGGAGGTTTGCTGTGAATTGTATCAGCTCTTAGGGTATGGTTTTCAGAGCTACAAGTTGAACTAAAGTCAATGAGAGTGACAGCTTCGCAGCACCACTGAAAAATCAGCTCCGTAATACGCTGACAGTTCTCCCTGTAAATATTACAATCACAGCTACTCCCAGGGATATTTGTTTTTTCCTTTTTAATAAGAGAAACATTTTCTCCTGAACCTCTTTCAAATGAACTAGTGGTGAAATAGTTCCTTCAATCTCAAATGTCCAAATAAAACCTTTTGTCATTTCACTGTCGAACTTTTTCCCTTAATTTTGGATTACAAAAATAGCACCAATAATTCGGCTTTTCACTTCAGTTTGGGACAGAAATCAGTGACAGACTAGCTGACTTTCCTCCAGGTTGGAAGAACATTTTTAGTATTCTTGAGACATTCCACAATTTCTCCAAACGGCTTTTACCTTCTCTTCCTTAGTAACATGGAGAATAACTGAGCCCTGTGTTAGCTTTTCCACTGAACCAGCTCTCATTTTTCACCGAGAAAAGCTCATACCTCTGTAGCACTGCCTAGCTCCAGCACAGTCGTTTTCCTGCATGGACTGCAAAACACTTCACAAAACACATGCAATAGGTGGGGAAACTGAGGCACAGAGACGCATGGGATCTGCTAAACGCATCAGTGAAAGAGCCAGAAAGCCCAGATGACAGCTCTGCCCAATAAACCAGGGAGAATTTATCCCCACTATTTATTTTTTTGCTTACTTTAGAATACTTTTAAAACTTTCTAATTCACCGCAATGGCATTAAAACTTTTACCGCATTCAGAGAACTTCTGATTTATTTGAAGCTGTAGTTTGGTCCCTGCTTGGCAATCCTGGCTGGGAAACACACCCTCGGACTGGGATTTTTGGTCCTTTTCATGAGCTAAGAGCAGAGTGGGTATCGGGGAAACACAGCCCCTCTTTTCCAGGCTGACCGAACTAGCTCCAGAGAGCTCAGCAGCTGGCAAGTGGTAGCATCAGGAGTAAATTGGGTCCAAATAAAATATGATAAACGAAACCAGGGGAGAAATAGAAGGAAAAAAAGAGTTGTCTACATAACTTCTTGGTTAGTATCTCGGGGACTCTCCGGCCGCAGTATTGCGGCTCAGGGAGCTGAATCGGGGAGGGGGGAGCAACGATCACTGCCTTCTCCGCTAAAATATACACCTTTCGGGTTAGAAATTGCATTTTTCCGGGTCCTGGGAAGGGAATTTTTTTAAAGCAATCTCCCAGCGGCGGCCGCTCCCCGGTCCGGCTCTCCGGGAGGGTAGGGAGCCGCTCCAGCAGCCGCGCACCGCTCGCTCCCTTCCCGACCGCGCTCCCGCAATAAACGCGCCTCGGGATGATGCTTCCCCGCCCGGAGAAAATGTCTTGCCGGGGTTAAGCTCGGGGATCCCACGGGTGGTAGTGTAAGGAGCGGCTGCTTTTTGGAAGGCTTCCCCCTTCTCCAGCCCGGTTTCCTTCGGGACACCGAGAAAGACACGTCGGATCCGCGGGGAAAAGAGGGTCGGAGGCGGCTCCCGACGAAACGCGGAAAAAAAAAAA
>NW_008794624.1:914251-915226 GCF_000699145.1 Aptenodytes forsteri | reverse complement strand
GCCCGCGCCCCCCCCGCGGGAGACGCGGCGGGGGCGGCCGCAGCCAGCCCTTACCTACAACGAAAATCGCGGCCAGTCCCTGCGGCCGGGGATATTTTATTTTTAACACAAAGCAGAAGGAGGGTAAGGGGAGGGTTGCTGGCCCTGCACACCCACCTCGCCCCGCTCCGCCGCGGCTCGCCCTTTCTGACAGCGCTGCCCTTGGAAAATAACAAGGGGCGCTTGGAAAATGCCGCGCCAGCCGGCGCCCATCCCCGCTGCCCTCCAGCCGCTGGGCTGTTGTTTTACGGCTACTTTCGTTCCCAAGCGAGGGCCCGTTAGGACGGGCAGTTCAGAGGCAGGTCTGCGCCCTGCCCTGCCCGCCGGGCCCGGATCAGGCCCGCACCGGGAGAACCGGGGCTCGGGGAGGAGGGGACTGGCGGCTCCACTTGCAGCCGCGCACGTACCCTCCGGCTGTTTGCGAGCCGCGATGCTCCGGGCAGGTCGTCGGACAATCGTCCGGTCCCCATCCAGACGCCCGAGCAGCTTCCCGGCGTCCCGCAAACCACGGCGCCGGTCCCAGCTCCGACGGCCCGGAGAGACGGGCGGATGGGTGGATGGATGGATGGACGGACGGATGGATGGACGGATGGACGGATGCTCAGCCGCCTGCCGCGTCTCGCCCCGTCCAGCCAAGCCCCGTGCTCAGCCCCCCGGCAGGCGATGGAAAAGGGGGCTCAGCCCTCCGGCCCGATCCTGCTCTCCGCGGCTCCCAGGGCTGTTCTCCTCCGGGTCCCCCGAAGGGAGACGGAACAGCGCGGCGCGGGACCCGCCGAGCGCGGCACGGCGGCGAGGGGCAGCTCGCCGCTCCCCCTTCCCCGGGACGCGGCTGGGGCGAACAAGCGTTTTCGCACGCCGCCGGGTGCCGGCCCCACCGAAGGCGGGGGGACGCGGGCTCCCCGCACGGGCACGGCGGGGAAGGCCGGCTCGGGGAGC
>NW_008794624.1:910942-913288 GCF_000699145.1 Aptenodytes forsteri | reverse complement strand
CTTGCCAGCTGGAGCTGCACCTGGAGGGGAGGGTGGGCATAGCCCTGGGGAAGGCACCCGGGGCATAGGAGAGGGGCAGAAGGAGAGAAATAGCAAAAATGAGAAATGCAGATGAAAAGGTGACAAAAGAGAAATGGAAGACAAAGTGTGAACAGGAGAGAGGAAAGGAAGAGGAAAAATAGTGAAAGAGGAAGAAAAAGTACAACAGCGAACTAAGAAAGAGAAGACAGACCGAAAGGAGAGCAAAAGCAAAAGAGCAGAAGAGAAAATGGGGGGGGGGAGGCCGAAAAGAGAAACAGCAAAGAGAAAAAGACAGGAGGAGAAGGACGCACTCAGAGCTCCTCAGGCCAGCAAGCAAAGAGGTCCCAGCAGTTTGGCCTGGCCAGCCCCCGTGGCCAAGGACAGGTAGAGGTGCAGGGAGGTACCCCCGGACCCTCGCTCGCCATGGAAGGGCCCCGAGAGCAGCAGGGCTGGCAGCGAGGGGCAGGGTCCTGTGGGCCAGGAAAGGCCGCTGCGTCCCAGTGGCTGGAGCCTGGGCTCTGAGCTGCCACAGCCAGCCCAGAATTTCCATCCCCCCTGATCTGGGGAAAGAACATTTGATGCCATCAAAGGGCTCCAGATTGAAAACAGATGTGCTTCCCCAAGCCTCTCCATGCATTTAATTAAGGCACAGGCATGGAGGAGACATTTTCATCATTAGTTTGCTTTCAGCCCCCCCCCTCTGGTCCCGGTTTACCCTTTGCAGTCTCAAAGACCCAAAGGAGCATGGCAGGGCTGTGGGGCTCTGCTGTCTCTGGCTTGGGGGAGAGCAAAGCTGGTGGGCATAGGCTGGAAAGTCCAGGAAAAGTGCTGGGGCAAGATTGCACGTGTGCACAGAAATGTGTGGGTTTATACACACCCAAAAATGCTGTATGTGCATCTATGTACAGAGTGGTGTGTGCCTCACTGCATACTGGTGCGGCCCTTTTTCTGCATGTGAGGGAGCATTTGAGTGCAATGTCCTGTGGTACATGCCCACGTGTTGGATGGGGAAGGAGCTGTGTCTTCACAGGGGTGTGCGAGGCTGTATCTGGCTGGCTTTTGTATGCTGGCATCTTGTACCCTCGCTCTTGTGGTCTCCAGGTTTAGGCACAGCAGGGTGGGTGGGTGTACACACTTCCATGCTCTGAAGGACAGTTATCTGTACAGACCCCTGTGGGCAGCCCAGCGCATGAAAAACCCTTTTCTCTGCCTTTCCCAAAGATTTGGCTGCTTTCTTTCTCGGTGAGCTGGGTTTTACCCTTTTTCTCCCTGTTCTCCTTCAAATGGATGTTGCAGCTGACCTGGCTCTTCTGGGTGGGTGCTGGGGAGTCCCAGTCATAAACATGCCTTTCCACTGGGGAAGGCAGGGGGGGCTGCTTTTTGCCCCAGGCAACTTCTGCTATGGGGGTGACAGCAGAAGCCACAGAAACCAGAACAAGAGCTCCCTGTGCTACCTTCACCAATATTCTCACTGACATCCCTGGTAAGAAGTATTTCTTCTTAGATCTCCCCGTGTCTAAGGGCATCCTTCAGACAACCCTCCCTCCCAGCCTTGGAGTTTGGGAATGCAGCCCAATACCAGCAGATGCCCTGGAAAGATGGTGAATGAAAGCATGTTGGTGCTGTGGGTGACCACACGTGTGCATCTGCTACAAAGAGAGTGTCTCTCCTGCAAGGCAATAAAGGGACCCAGCTCCAAGACCAGCTACTGTGGCTTTACCCTGAAATGAGCCACAGGTGCTCCCCGTACATACAGCACCCACAGGCTGAATAGCAACATGGGATGCCAGATTGTTGGTGCTGTGGGTGACCACACGTGTGCATCTGCTACAAAGAGAGTGTCTCTCCTGCAAGGCAATAAAGGGACCCAGCTCCAAGACCAGCTACTGTGGCTTTACCCTGAAATGAGCCACAGGTGCTCCCCGTACATACAGCACCCACAGGCTGAATAGCAACATGGGATGCCAGATTTGTAACCACCTCTCTGGGCAACCTGTTCCAGTGCTTCACCACCTTCAGTGTAAAAAATTTCTTCCTTATATCTAGTCTAAATCTACCCCCCTTTAGTTTAAAGCCATTCCCCCTTGTCCTGTCGCAACAGGCCCTGCTAAAAAGTTTGCCGCCATCTTTTTTATAAGCCCCCTTGAAGTACTGATAGGCTGCAATAAGGTCTCCCCAAAGCCTTCTCTTCTCTAGGCTGAACAACCCCAACTCTCTCAGCCTTTCTTCATAGGAGAGGTGATCCATCCCCCTGATCACTTTCGTGGCCCTCCTCTGGACCTGCTCCAACAGATTTGTGTCTTTCTTATGCTGAGGGCTCCAGAG
>NW_008794624.1:890528-908732 GCF_000699145.1 Aptenodytes forsteri | reverse complement strand
ACATTCCCCACCAGCCCCTCCTCGTTGGTGAGAACAAGGTCCAGCATAGCACCTCTCCTCGTTGGCTCCTCTACCACTTGGAGAAGGAAGTTATCATCGACGCATTCCAGGAACCTCCCGGATTGCTTATGCCCTGCCGTGTTGTCCCTCCAACAGATGTCGGGGTGCTTGAAGTCCCCCATGAGGACGAGGGCTTGTGAACATGAGGCTGCTCCTATCTGTCTATAGAGGGCCTCATCCGCTCGGTCTTCCTGGTCAGGTGGCCTGTAGCAGACCCCCACCGTAATGTCACCTGTCCCTGCCTTCCCTTTAATTCTGACCCATAAGCTCTCGGTTGGCTCCTTATCCATCCCCAGGCAGAGCTCCATGCACTCCAGCTGGTGTTCACATTCTGGAAATGGCCTAAACACCTCCTGCAACACAACTGGATTTTTGTGACTGGGTGGGAGAACTCTGCTGAGGGACAAGATGAACCCAAGGGAAACTCTTCCAGCTCTGTCTGTCTCAAAAGAAAGAGGGTTAGGAACAGTGGGAGGCCTCCAAGACTGCACTAAACATCACAGGGCTGTGGCTCTTCTTTCAACTTCCTAAGACCAGGCAGGCCCTAGGCCAAGGCACACCTGCAGTGTGGAAATAAGTGTGGTAGGATCCCCCTGGGCTCTGAGAGGGATGGTGACTGTGCTGCCGCCTCAGACAATGAACTGCCTCTCTCCCTAGGTCATCTGTAGTGCCTTTAGGACCAAGCTAGTCTTTCAAAGCAATGCTGCCCTGTTCTGCATGTGCCAGAGGGCAGAATTAGTGCAGCATCCATGATACTTTGTTCCATGGAGAGCATGGTTTGCCTATGGGAAGCCTAAGGAAGGTAGAAATAGAGGTAGTGCCAGGGAAATAATCCCACCAGGAGAAAGTAGTGGAATGTGCTCTTTGTAGCAGGGTATCCTATTGTACTGGGGATCAGCCCAAGCTTGAGGGAATGAGTGGGATGGGTAAAGGCACCTTGTCACATGCAGGAAGTAAGTCACATGAGAAGTAAGCGATGGACCAAGGTGGCCCACAAAGACCATGAGCAAAAGCAAGTAGAAGAGAAAGAATCAGAAAGATGAGGAGAGGGAGGGGATGAAGGACATGCTCGCTGAGCTCCTGGGTGAGCAAGCCAAGGGGTCCCAGGGCCCTACACAGCTGCAGATCTCAGCCTGCCACTAAAACAGAAGTTCCATCTTTACAGGACAAGCATGAAACATCCCTTCGTTAGCTGTTTCCTTTAACTTGATTCAGTTTTAGAAAACTTCAGGTTAGAGAACAGGCAGATATTATCACCTTACCTGAATGCTCAAGGGTATTGCCTTCTAGTGTTCATCCTTCCCACCTCCAGCCATCAGCAGTGAAGGCAGAAGAGGATGGGGCATTTGCCACCCATCTCAGATGCATCAGTTTCTTCCTGTGTGAGCATCTGATAGCCAGCCCATGCACTCTCTCTAGGGTCTCCAGAGTTTCTGCAGGATAAATAGCCATAGGACGGGTATGAGCCACACCATGGCCTGCTGTAATCCAAAGATCTCAACACACTTCCCCCTGTTTCGGATGGAGAAACTGATGCAAAGACAGTTTGGCCCTTCCTGCTCCCAAAAGCGGTTATCATTTTGAAGGACATCAATGAGACTCCCCAGCTGGAGCCCTGCCTCAAAACCCATCTAGATCCTATGCTGTCATCACATCTGACACTCAGAGAAGGTGAGGCAGAAACCACAAACTCTCCCATTCTCCCTCCCCCAGTTGCATATCAAGAAGGGGAAAACCCAAGATCTGTGCCTCTGCAGATGACCAGCACATTTGCTTCTGCTTTCTTTTCTCACAGAAAATTACAAGCTCAACCTGCAGTGCCAGCGAGAAAATGTCCAACTTGAATATTTGCTCCAATTCCTGCAATTTCCCATGAAATCCTGGACTTGGAAGTTCCTGTGCTTCCCAACTCCAATATATGGGCTACTAAAGTATGCTATAAGCCCTCAGAAATGTTCCCCTCACCTTCTCATCTGTCCGAACAGGGAGCTTCCTAGCACATACAGCTGCAGTCTTGGTGACAGTTTTCAGGTACAACAAACGAGGTGACAACCTTCTCAAGGGTCTTGCAGCCAACAAGAAATACTCAGAGCAGATGAGCGGCTGGGCAGCAGTAACATCCCCAGGGCAGCTCACACTCCTTGTAGTTGGCATTAGTGGGATGCAGGAAGGCACCAAGCACTGAGTAAGCCAAGCCTTTGCCTGCTCTGCTCCTACATTCAGCTCTTCTGCACTGACCACCGCATCACATGCCTTTCCCAGCATAGACTACACACTTGTTTCAGGTGCCCTAAACATCTTCTCTTCTACCTGAGTTTAAAAAAAACCAAACAGGCAGAAGAACCTGTGGCGGCTGTGACACACAGGCGTGGATTCTCAGCTCTCTAATAATATCATGGCACTCAGATGAAGCATTTTGCTCAGTGAGGGAAAGTAGTTTGGGTCTCTTTTCCCTACCTTATTTTCATGAAACTTGTCAGCATGTAATGTCTTAGAGCCCTTTTTCGATCTGCCAAATTTGTTTCATCCTAGCAGTTTAAAAATAATATTGCAGGAGGGCAGCAGGGAGAAGGAGGAGCTAACAGCCAGTACCATTGCACAAACTTGTGCCTTTAGGAAACCTGACCAAAATGCACACACAATTTATTACTGCTTAGCTATTCTGAGACATGCTGGGTACCCTCCAGCGCCACTCTCCTGAGGACCTTGGCTGGATGCCAGCAGTTCAGATGGGTGATTCAGAGGAGAGGAGGGCACAAATGGTGCTTACTCCTCTCTTAGGCCCACAGCGACAGCCAGTTTGGAGAGGGAGTGCTCCAACATAGACCTCCACCTCTTTGCACCCCAAAACATCAGCCACAGCTCCTTAGGGGCAAGCTGATGAGAAGCATCAAATCAGAGCATCTCTCTGCTGCTGGCCACTTCTCAGGCTGCATCCATACTGTCCCGTCCCTTGCCCAGCCCAGTGATTTCCCCACTGCTGGACTCTGTTGCTGATGCCCACGTGCTGGGGAGCCAAACCAGAACTCTGCTGTCCTGGAAAGTTTTCCTCCCATCATCCTGTCGTGCTGGTTCACTGAAATGTCTACTCTCAAGCCTCTTTGCACTTGCTCTGCCCTGGGCTAGATGAGAACTACGCTGAGCTGGAGACAGAAAGCACCTGCAGGAACATGTGTATGCATATAGGTGTATCGTGTGTGTGAGCGTTTGGGTATGTATGCACACACTCAAGTCTGGAGCCAGATCTCTCCCCCACAAACTCCTGCTAAACACTTTGGCCAAATCTCCCTCTTTTCTTCCTTTCTTCCCCACATAGAAGTGTGTTATTAGGTCTGTGGGGATCAGGTAGTCTACAGTCATTTCAAGCTGTAAACTCAACATCAGGGTTTCTTTTAATCCCAAACATCTTGATATCATCTGGAAATGCCATGAGCAGTTTATAATTAGGGTTTAGCATGCAGATTAATACCAGCAGCTCCAGGGTGAACAGACCATCAGAGTCTAATCAAAGCTTAAATGGGGCAGCAATTTAAAACTGAGATTTATTATTCCTCTGCATAATATTTTGAACCAGGGGCTGAGTTCACATCACACACAATCATTCCTGGAAGTGCTATCACATCTCCAGTCAGAGTGAGGTGGCTTGTTACTGGTTCATGGGGGTGATAAATACTAGGCTTCAGGAACTTATTTAGGAATATCGCAGCATTGACACTGTATGAGATTTAGAACCTGAGGCAGGAGAGCACTTGCACACATGCACAACGCATGGGTCTCCAGCCCCATGTGGATGGTGGGGCAAGGCCACGCACTTACTTTTTTTTTTCTGGGTACCAGTTGTAATAAGGGAGGTGGCCCCAGGATACCAGCTAAGGGGTTCTCTGTTTGCCATCTCTTCTGGCCACATGTGGGTGGGGGTGAGGAAGGATGGGAAGGTATGCGTTACTCAAGGGGGGGATAAAAGCAACAGAACCATCACGGGAACTGGCACCGTGTAGCAGGCTTGGTGGCATGCTCAGCTAAGGGTTGGGGAGGGAGTTCTGCAGCCAGGGAAATCTTCTCCTGAGTGGTACTTCTGCAAAGTCCCATCTGGATGGCCCCTGGGAGTACCCCCAAGTTTCAGAGGTTTGATTTTCAGGGTAGGGACAGCTGGGCTGCCTGTGCAGCACCTGGGTTGGAGTTTTCACTAGCAGGGCTCCTACCTTTTCAAATCTGCCTTGCCCAGACCTCCCCCCCACCCAGTCAGGGCTGGAGCCCTTCCCTTGCCTTGTCATTTATAAAACACAAGTGGAAGAGGGGGCTGGGAGAGTGGAAATTTGTTCATCAGTTTGTCTGTACAAGTCCCAGTTTTTAGATTTCAAGACAGAGTTTCAACAGTTGCCACCTAGCTTTCAACAGAGATGACAAGCACATTCACCAGCTGGCAATGGCAAGAACTAGTTTCCTATTTTCTTTTTCTATAAGCTTTCCACCAAGTGGAAGAGGGGCTATGAGGAAGGGAATGTCTTAATCTCCAGCCTGGATGGTCTGTGGATCTGAACTAGAGTTCAGCTCTTCACTTCCCTGGCTTTGCTCTTGCTAGGGATGCCCATGGGGCTATCAGCTCTGCCTCTGGCCCCGGAGGCTGCCTCTGTGGGAGGTGTGTGTCAGCACTGCCCTGAGATGATCCCAAGGATCAGCACCATATCTGAGGTGGAGGGAGCAGATGACACACATCATGGCCTCTCAAGACAACATAAGACAGGGGTTCACGGATTCCACCAGGAAACCACAGCAGTATCAGCACAAACATCTCCCCACCATGGCTTTGCTCCAGTGGCCAGGAGCCACATGAGCACAGGGTGACAGGGCACAGTCCTGCAGGTGGATGGTGCTTGTCTTCATCGCACTAAGCCTGCTCCATCCCCTTCAAGGATTTCAGCGGGGTTACCTGCCTCAGGAGCCAGGACTCTGCCTAGTAAGAAACCAGGCTGTGGCCCTTTCAGGTTGCCTACTCACCTACCATGGCTACCTGGGGGCACTGAGACGGCCACCAGGAACCCCACCCCCAGCCAGCTAAACAGAGCTAGCCAAGCTAAATTAGAGCTAAGCCGCATGTTCCCAAGGGCTCAGACTTGAGCTGGCTCCAGACATGGCTGCGTAAGGAGCCATGGGTTTGGATAAGCCAGCCGTTTAACCGGGGTTTTATTACCAGGCAGGGTAACAAAAGCACTCAGAGGTCACCCAGGAACTTTAATCAGCACCGAGGGTCACTGGATAGCAGGCTAGGCGGGAGGAGGGCAGGGCCCAGGGCACACAAATAAATAAATAGATGTATTGAAACCACCTCCGTTCCTCCAAGTGATCTCCTCTCTCTCTCCCTTTCTCCACACACATTATAAAGATCTCTGCTCTTTACAATCAGATGTTCAAATGGCCCTAATTTCCCCAGCAGAAACTCCAAGATCTCCTGCAAATTTAGCTGAGAAGTTTATCCACAAGGTTTGGTTGGTTTTTTTTTTTAAATCCCTCACTGCTGGAGATGAAAGTTCAGTCTGCTGGACTGCTCTTGTGCTGGATATCAGATATCCCTAACCCTGGAGAGAGAAAGCGTCCCACCAGCTTCTCTCCCCTGCAGGAAAGAAAAAAAAAAACAACAAAACCCTCCCATAATCAGAGTCTGGGCAGACAAATTGGCACCACTGTTTTCGTCTTTTCTCCCTCCACCCCCCTTTCTGGAAGAGGACTAACCCTTCGGAGCACAGTCACAACTCACAAATATTTGTGGGTATTATATTGCAAGAGGGAAAAAAAATCCCAAGGAAGGTAACTGTTAAAAGCTTAGTCCCTCTCCCATGGAAAGCAGCTTTATGCACGTCCATAAATCTCCTTTGTAAGTGGTCATTAAAATTGCGTCTTGTTTTTTTTTTTAATCTCGTTTAAACACTTTTTCTCATCTTGCAAACGAATGATGTCATTGGCAGGCCCAGTAATGAACTGAAAAAAAAATCAACTTTCTAATGTTTGGGGGGCTCTTGCAAAAAGCAAACATTTCAATACCAGTCTGCTAATCCAGCCAAATACTTAAGCATGTACTTAACAACCAACTTGTATTTAAGTGCCTTGCTCCCACGGGGACATCTGTCCACACTCATCTTCATGCACAAAAGATGTGCTTAAAGTGAGGAGCATGTTTAAACTGTTGCAGGATGAGAGTCCCTGGGCCTGGCTGCTGAGCTGTTGAACTACTCATTGCACGGGCGATACAACATGACGGAGACCCCACAGCTGCTGCATGTGGGTGCCCTGACCTGCTTGCTGACGGTCACTGGTTGTCCCTCTCCTTCTGCAATCTTGAGACTGATGTCCTCAGGATTTCCTGCATTGCTGCTTTTTTTCTAAGTCAAGCCCACCTCTTCTTTTTGCCCACTGTTCAAAGGACAAGGCCTTCTCCAGATGCCACAAAGCACGATCATCACTAACCTGCCTGGCCCTTTGCTTCACAGATATGCCCTTGACACCCAGAACACCATTTAGTTGAAAGGCTCCTTGCCAGATACTTGTGTTGTTTGGTTTGGGTGTGTGGCTGGGGTTTTTAGGGTTTTTTTTGGGTTGGTTTTTTTTTTTTTTGGAAGCCGTTTTAATGAAGTGGAAGCAAAACCAAATAGTAGGCTGTGCAAATAGGGAAAAATAAATGTAAAACGTGAAAATGAATAATTGGTGTGGTTTTAATTAAAAAGCGGTTAACTGTTTCGGGGCGAAGAGCATGGGTTTGGGTTGACACCGTCTGAACCCTGGAAAGAGCACGTTAAGCTGTTCACCATGCTGCGGGTTAAGAAAATGGGAAATAAATACATCCCAGCCACTTGGAAAACTAAACCATCTTTAGGCCTCAGCTGTAAACTTTCTTCAGCAATTTATTAGAGTTCCAGAAAACACTTGTTGAGTAGCCTTGGCCTGTAATAAATATCAGTCCTTGTTTGTTTGTTTTTGTAATGGGAACAAAACCACATCTTTTTCTTTCTAAAGTGGATAATTTAATTACATGGCAAGAAACACATTCATTGTCCAGAATACCCAGAGAAGATTGCCACGAAACTTGCAGTTCAGTGGAGAGAGGAGGGGAACAGAGCCAGCTGATACCCAGAATCGGTTTCAGGGAAGATTTCCTTGTTGGCACATCCAGTTACGCTGGAGATGATGGTAGCACTGGGATTATCATTACAAACAGGAGGCGAAGACGGGCGCCTCTGCATAAGGCAGTTCTTCCCCCAAAGGACATGGACCATCAGAGGGCAAGGCAGACGTGAACGAAAGGGAACAAGGGACAGTGAAGGGAAGGGACTTGTCTGGGCCGCACAGCAGGTCTGAGGTGGCAGGGGGAGCTGAGCTCCAGCCCTCCATTCTCAGCCTGCTGTGTGCGCTCATGGATTTGTCGTGATTTCCTCCAGAAAATGCAAACCCCAGGTTTCTGCCTCCGCTGCCAGCAAGAAGTCTGCCGCATCCATGTGTCAGCCCCACTCCAGGAGCCCTGCTCAGTTGCTGACACGTTCTGTGTGCCTGGTAGGGGTGTTTTTCAGACCAGTTCCAGTAAAATGGGTCTTGTTTGAAGGCAGAAAACCACCTCTGTCCTGCAACTCACATCTGATCTCGTGCTCTCTCTCAAACCTAGCTCCAGTCTGAAAATGTTAACGTTTTCTTCTAGAGGCTGAAATGCTTCAACATTTCTTGCTCTGCAGGCTGTCACCCCTTCTGTGGGGACTTGTCCTGGCCTCAATGGTAGAAGGCAGATAGTGGCGATGATCACAAGTACGTCTGGAGGTGATACCCTATGAGAAGAGGGAGTGCTTGTGAGCATCCGTCCCCTTCTGTGCCCCCATTTTTGGGAGCCTGCCTTGCAGAAGGAGAAACAGGAGTCGATCCTTTAAAGTTAGTTCTTGGTGGGTTTGGTTTGCCCACCCTCTGCAGGCAGCCTGGCTCTGGGTTTAATGCTAGAAAAGTCTCTGAGCTGAAATAGCTGAAGGAGGGTACTATCCAGATAAGCAATTATCCAGTGCGCTTTCCCAGGGACAGCCCAGCAATTGTGGTTAGCAATAAAGAAATCTGACGGTTGTCAAAACACAGACCCTCATTCCTTCAAGTTCTTCTTGAGGGGCACAATTAGTGTGCTGATGTGATTAAAGCCATGTTCGGCTCTGCGATAGGAGAGCCAGATGCACCCAGATAACTCCTCCGAAGCCAGCTGCTTGAAACCGAGGCGTTGGTTACCTGATTTGTAGCCAATCAAGTAGAAATCAACCATTCCTGTCCACATAGCTACATCATGCCGTTAAACAGCCAAACCCTCTTCTCTTACATGTCTTTGAGGGAGATGAAATCCATATGGCCTGGAGAGTGAGCGCAGACTAGGGATGGAAGGAAGGACAGAAACAGCATTTCTTCAGGACAGAAGACAATGGAAACGTTTCCACTGATTCCAATAGGTTCTGAATCAGCGTCTGCAACCAATTTTCCTCCTAAATGGACTTCCATATGTCTAAAAAAGTCTCGCAAGCGCTGGAATTTGTTACAGAACAAACCTGTACTTTATTACTCTGCTCCCCAACTCTGAGTGTTTCTCCGTTTAAATTCCTTGGTCAGCCATTTCTGGGCTTCAGGGTTCGCTTTCGAGAAATGCATTCACTTCTAAAGCAAACATTTTCCATGAAACAGAGAAAAGTCTCCCCCCTCTGCCCCCAGACTTCACTTTGCTCTGCTGGGAACTTGTGTCTTTAGCTTCATCAGAAAAATAAGTGGCTTTATGTGCAGAGGAAAGCACGGGGAGGAAATCAAGTTCACCAGACCCGAAACCTTCTCTACTTTACAGATAGCCTCTGAAATGCAGATATTTGGGCAAAAGCTTAGCAAAGCTGATTTTTACCAGAAATTTTCCATTTTCCACTTGTTTAAAAACAGAAGAGATTTTATTTTGCCCTCTTTGTGATGGGCATCTTTAAACTAAAGATTTTTCTATTTCCTTTTTTCATTAAATCGAAGCAAAAATTGGCAGAAGTGGACTTTTTCATTTTCATCAAAACTGTTTTGTAAGGAAAGAGAGTCACTTTCCTGCCCATGATATCTGTGCTATGTACTACATTTAAAGGGATTTAGGAACCTATGTACCATTTTCAATAGCGGTTTAGGCACTACAAGGGACATTTACATGCCCAGCTTCATATCCATATTCCAGTACTACCAGTAAAGGTCAAGCAGTTAAATACCTTTTATCTTGTCCTGAGGTGTCAATGAAAGACAGGCTTTCTACAATGCCTTGAAAATATGGCTTAAGTTTGATTACGTTCCTAAAACCTAATAGAAATTTTAGAACTTACTCCTAATGCTATACTGAAATGGCCATAAACATTATAGTTTTCAAATGCATCTATCTGAGCAAAAATATTTTCTATTTCCTTGCAAGAATGAAAACACAGGAAGAAAATTTCAAAGCAACTCCCCCAAGGAACATCCCTAAGGCCCCATTTAATTCCCAATTTTAAGAAGTTTCTAAGCTTCCAGAGTATTTTTTAGTTGATGTTAACTTTAGTTTAATGGTGTTGTTTCAAAATGAAATCTCAAAACATTTCATTAGAAAACAAAGCCAAAATGCTTGGGTTTCTTTTTCTTCCTTTGCCAGTACAGTTTGTCAAGCTGATGTGAATTCACAAACATTTTCAGCCAACCTAAAGCACAATCTTTGGCAAATAAATAATTTTCCCCAAAAAAGAAGTAATTGTCCCATTCTAAGAATAAGGATAAAATCCATCCATGATTTTAAGTGCTCAGACTGAACAATGATGGAGTATTTGCCCTGACGATAGAAAAAGAGAAATAAATTTTGCTTATTACGTTACATATATATTTATATGTATCTGAAATTTATATACATGCACATACACACACAGCCGTTTCCGTCCAACATGAATGTTTTCAACACAGAAAAAGTAAAGAGAAGAGATTTAGTGCTGATTAGAACAAAAGTCGCACTGTACCTTACAGATTTCAGCATGTCTCATTAAAACCAGGCTTGAAATATACATATCCTTTAATAAATAAAGCTTAAGGTACATAAATACTGCAGCGGATATAAATTATTTTAACCAAAGTATGTAGGGAAAAAAAAATTACTGGAACACCATGATCCAGGGCATTTTACAGTAAATTGGACTTCATCAACGGTTTTGCATTTTTATTTGATTTTGGAGTTCCTCCACTAAAGCTGTAAGTTTTGTAGAGTTTATTTCACACCTTGTAATTTAAAACGTTACACTCCATCGAAATTCTTCTCAAAAAAAGGACCCGAGTAATTAATGTCTTTGGGCTCAACGTTCATTATATCCCACTAGTGTGAAAATTCATAAAAATAAGACATGGGATTAGGAGCTTAACAGCCTCACACATTTGCAGAGCTGCTGCATTGGCAAATATTTCTCTGCCCTTTCGGAGTGGAGCGCTCTCCTGGCTGCTCTCATTTGTTTCGTTGGATCATCCGAGTCATTAGAAAGTGCCTGAAAAGAAACCTTATGTCTCATGCTCATATTTTTTCTTGGAAGCAGAGAAATAAAAGGGGTTTGGGCCATTTCTTCCCATGCTCTTCTATTTTCTTCATTTGGTGGCAGGATGTGCTTTAACTCCTCATGGAGACAATGGGAATTTTGGGCACTTGCAGCAAGGGGACTCCAGATGCCCTTGGAAAGGAAGCAGGGCCTGAGTTTTGATTACTGAGAGCTGAATCGCTTCCTTTATGAAAACGCCCTGGGTTCTCCTCCCTGGTTCCAAGGAGGTGGAACAGCTCCGGGTTGAATCACAGACTCCGTTTTGCCCTTGGCGGATTCATAGATACAGCGGGTGAATTTGTGCAGTGAACGGTAACTTTGACCAGAGTTTAATTTCGGAGGGGCATAAACCATTCACAAAGTTGGGCTGAATTTGACAAGCACCTTTCGCCAAAAAACCAAACAAAACCAACAAGCCTAATACAGGAGGCTCTTTTTTAAACTTCAAAACATTTCATTCAAAAGTGTTTTCAAAGCAAAGAGGTTGACTTCATGTAGGTGGTTCTGAAATGAGCCGTTTGGAGGTTTTATTGAAAAACGTGACTTTTGGAAAAAATGAAATTAAACTGTAAAACGGAACATTGTGTTTCAGATCAAACACTGTGTCCTAGGTTGACTCAGTATTTCTGGTTTATTTTATCTTTTTTTTTTCCTTTTTTTAAGACTGTCTTGGTTCAAAACAGAATTGCTTCATTCCCTGGTCCCCTCTCCCAGGTGTCTGAATTTGACCACAGTACAAAGCATCCTTCATTCACCCAGGTCGCAATCATTCAACCCAGGACACGGCTGGCCCGAAACCCTAAGGAGTATATCAGCACAGCTCTCCCTGCAGCTCTGGCTACTCCTTCTAAACCGGGCAGTTCCTGGTGTGCTGAAGTCCCTTCCAGATCTGAGTCACTCATCAAGGCTCCCTCTATAGCCGACGGTGAGAAATTCCAGTCCAAGATCCTTAGGACAAGCCATACTCTGAACATGCCACTTGATTTTAGAGGGAACCAAGCTGTCCAGTTTGGACTCGGTGATACCTTAAGTGAGGGGATGTGAAGTCCGCAACAGATCTACTCCCGCGCAGAAAGTATCACCAGAAATTGCTGTTTTCATTACTGCACATGGCTGTGGAAAGGAAAACCTTTGTCCAAGATAGATCAGCTATTGCATCTGCCCTGGAAATTAATTTGTCAGCAGCAGCTGGGAAAAGTGCATCAGCATTCAAGTACTTTGCTGCCTTCTGATGTTTAAGGTCACATTCACGTTACCTTTCTGCCAAGCGCTTTTTGGCTGTAAGACGGTGCACAGTCACCGATCCAAGGAAGGGCTTTTCAGGAAGTTCTCCAAAGAGCATACCAGAAAAAAGGCCCATTTTATTTTACTCTGCACATATTAATTAATACAATTAATATAACTGTTTTATATAACCTAAATGAGGTTTACACATTCTACCCCGTGAACAGTCCTTCTAACTGAATGCAGTTAGCACACTCTTTAAAAAAAAATAAAATTTACACATCTTCTCTGAGCTTAACAAAAGAAGCTCCTACCTCCAAGCTTGATCTGGAGCCTGTGTTGCAGCCTCCCTTTGCTCTTCAGCCCTAGAGAACTGTTTTGCGCTCAGAGCAAGCCACCTTTGCAACGAAAGGGCAAGAGGATTCTAAGGAAACATCAGGGCTTCTCAGATGGGTGAAAACTGGGAGATCTCTCAGCAAAGTTATTCTTTAGTTTGATCAAAAATTCTGTCATCACGTACTCTGGCTGGTGAAGAGGTGATAAAATCATTCAGCTTTGGGACATGGAGTGGTTCTCTCAAATTTAAATCAGATGGAAAGAGAGACAACTTGTTTTCAAAAGTAGTTAGGTTCTCAGCAAGGATTATGACTCTTATAATTTTCTTGTAGTTGCAAATTGAGCATGTTTCAGAGTTCAAATATAGCAGTAAACACCAACCATACTTTCCTTACAAACTTATCTTGCATCATAGCTCTGTCCCCTCATGAGGACAACAACCACAAAACCTGGTGCTGTTGTCCATGTGAGCATGCAGTGATCCAGTGCTTTGCTTGCTCTGAGGATATCTACATGAGTTGACGCACAAGCATGAATATGAGTCACAGATGGCTCGATTAGTGTTGGAAACTCAGTGCAGATCTGAGCAAGTTTTGGATGCTTCCCACCATGCATACTTCACTCCCTGTCTCACTGCAGAGCCTGCTGTGCAAATGCTTTAAAGGGTAACACAGAGAAAGGGCTGTGCCTTGGGAAGCGGAAAAATCATTCTCCTCAAACACAGTTAATGGGGCAAGAAGACCCAGGTTTAAACTGCATCAGTGGAGTTTCCAGTCAGACTCTGGGGTAAACTTCTGCTGCTGAGAGACAGATTCTCCATCACTGCAGGGTGCAGAAACTATCGGTCAATTATCTGTCAGGACAGACAGGGTGGACTTGGTTGCGGCTATGAGTTAGAGGACATCTTGAGATCCTTTCCAGTTCTGTCATTCCGGAACAGGAGGTCACCCTACCTGCACCTTAATCTTGCTTGGAAGGTGCACCCTGAAAAGACATAGTCTACAGGTCAAGTCCACATACAGCAGCTACTGAAGTAGCAATCTAAGAAATAACACTAATATAACCTTTCAGCAGGAGCAGAGCTCACATTTCTTCAGGGAAACATCCCCACGAGCATCACACATACCTGCACAGTTAAGCAGTACCGAGACACAAAGTTTTGTTTGAGGGTACCCAGGACTGGATTAAAACTGCTGTGACCCCATGCAGCGAAACACTGATGCAGCGTATACCACTCTGCCTAGTCAAATCTATCCTCTGAATTGTTATGGGGTAACTTTAGTCCAACAGAATTCATGCCAGATGGGGTATCATATGTCTTCCTGCAGCCAATGTAAAACATGAAGCCAATATAAACACTATATAGCATGTTCTAGCTAATTCAACACAAAGCAACAGTGTGCACACACCTGATCTGGACCATATTTGCCCTGCCAGGTGATTTTGCAATACACAGACTGAGACTTAATGTTGTGGAATCCTAGCCCCATCTATTGCCCTGACAAGCCCTCATCTAGTGTTTCCTGCTTAAAAAACCCCTCACGTCAGTTCAAGGTCACGTGCAGCATTCAGAGATACTAATACCATCCTGACAAGTTATTCATGATGAGTTTTCCCACTCTCAATCAATCAATCAGGCCTACAAACAGAGCCTGTAGGGAAAAGGATTTATGCCTCTTAGTAGACATGCAAGAAAGAACATTGATGTTTAGCACCACTACAGAAAACCACCCAGCAGAGGAGTCCCAGCCATCAGCTCTGAGCAGTGTATGAGACAAGCAGTCCTTGATCTGCTCTTGGCAATAGAGCCCACTCATAGACAACTGTCCAGGCTAGTGGAGCTGTAATTTGAGGCAGGTCCCCACTAACCTGAGGCTCTACATCATGTAGCAGGCAAATCCAGCACACCTTCTGTGCCCAAAGCTAGGCCCTAGCAGGGCTTTCTCCCACCTTCGGCTATAGACATCACACATGCTTTCCATGTCCCATCAGCTCTACTGACCATCTTGCAGTGATCTCCTCAGCTAGGGCTCAACATGCAGGATGTACCAAAGTATCCTTGTCCTCCAAATATATGCTCTTGTGTCCTCTGAGAGCACCTTCCCCTTCAGCTGGGGTGAGGGCCAACTCCTGGTACCCCCATTGCCACAGGCAAACCTGCTGCCTGCTTGTAACCCAGCTAGAATAGCAGTGTTCGATTCACCTCCACTTCAGAATGGATGCCACAGCTTACCTTAAACACCCCAACAGGCCTGACAAGCAAATGAGGCCAGGGCCATCTTCCCTCCCTCTCCAACCCATATCTCCAACCCTACAGGACAATTGTCTCTGGCCTTCACACACCCCTCTGCTGTGTCCTGATGCTTCAGACCCCAAAGCTTGGGCTTAACACTAGAGACTGTCACCATGCCTTTTGGCCTTGAGATCAAGGAAAGGTCTAGAGACACCACAACCCCATCTCCTGAAGGCAGTGCAATTACGAGGTGAGGGCTTGACTAAGCTTAACTGAGTTTATACAGCAGGAAAGTGGAAGTGGCATGCTAACCCCACCTTACACAGAAGCACATCCCAAATACACAGCTGCAAATGCCTACGGCTTGCACAAAAACCAAGCCGCCTCTCATTTCAGGGTTAGCTGGTTATTTCTACCACAGAAACTCCTGTGTCAGCACATGCAAGTATTTAAAATTCTCAAGCTTTCTTGTATTTGTTTTATCTGCCTTCTGTTTTTTTGAGCCTTTATGTTCGATGGTGCTGAGTTTTCAAGCTTTTCTCCACAAGGATGCGGCCACCAGGTGACCCACAGTGTGGACAGCCAGCCAAAACTCTGTGGAGATGGGATGTCAGCAGATAGGGCGTGGGGAGAAAGCCCTAGAAGGAAGAGGGAAGATCTGGCTGCGAGAGGTTTAAAATGGCCCTGAGAAAATCTCTAAATTGAGAGTTTGGTAATATTGAAGGGGTGGAGAGGAAGGAAAATTTTAGAGAAGAGGAGGAGGACTTCCCAGCCTTACTTTATGTTACTGATGGCAAGGCTGTGTCTAAACAGACCACCTACCCCCTCTGAGCATGGAGTAACCGCGGAGGCGATACCCGAGCAGACATGCTGGAGGATTGTGTGGCAGGTTTCCATCTGGGCTTTGCCAATGCCTGTCTCAGCACTGATTATAAGAAGCGACACCACTATCCAGAAAACAAGGAGGCACAAATTTAACAGAGGAGCCTGGGGAGGTATTGTCAGTGCATGTCTTTTAAGGACATAGCCCTGACAGGATGTTTAGCATCTTTTCTTTCTGATAATGACAATAGCTGGTAAAAGCAAACAAGAAACCCAAAGAAACATCAGCTGTTCTTCAGGTCCAAAGCAGAAGCAGGAATCTTCAAGGCCAAGCAGGACTGGGAAACAAAAGCTCTGAGTTGAATTAGTCGTGTACCAGTCAGTCCTGTAAGAAAAGCCAAGTTTCTACCTTGCACGGATTCCCTGTGCTCTGGTGTGCAGCTGAGCCCCTGCCGTTCGCAGGGTGGATGTTTTAGTGCCTGGCTCTTTTTAACTGGCACATGTTAAGAGCTTTGAATTAACAGGTGCATAAAAACTGTCAAAAAACACTTAGCTCTCAAGACAGTCTGTCGGTTGTATTAAAAATATGGTTTTATGTAACCACATTCTCTCAACACTTGCTGGGTATTACGGCATGGGAAAGTCACTCGCCCTTTCCAAATGAAAGCAGCGACATTTAAACTCTCCCTCAGAAAAAGAAAAAAAGAAAGAAAATGAGAAAGGCTACAGTTCCTCTGATCTTGCCAGGGAATTGCTCCTGTTTTCCACACTAAAGGTAGATTTCTTCCAGCAAAATAGGACCGGCCTAAAGCTCCAGACTAGAGGCAAGCACCCCAGCAAGCCAAAAGTGTCTTGCGGCCTTACTGAGCTGGAAATGAGGGATTTTTGACAACTGAATGGGAAGATGTCTCACTTTCTGACTGAGGAGATGGTATTTGCTGTAAGCGTGGTCTGTGATTAAAAAAAATCAGAGTTTAACAGAGGTTTAGAACCCATGTTTCAGAAGAGGTTTAGAAATGGTTTTAGTTCTCATTCTGCCCTCAGTCATGAGTCCTCAACATCTGGGATCCCAGAAACAAAAGCATCAGGTTTCCAGAGTGGAGAGAGTTGTAAGACACAGGTCCAGGAGAATTTTTAAAACTCTCGAAAGCATTTCTGAAATCAGTTCCCTTTTAAATATGTGGCAAATACATTAAAGTGGGCTTTGGATTAGAGTTTTACTGCCTCTTGATAAAAGCCATTCGCACCTTTGATGTGTTTGTGGATGGCAGCCATCCCAAATGCCTTCCCCAGGCCTCGCCCCCATCAAGAAGTCTCCCTCTGGGTCTCTCCAGGAATGCCCAGATGGGTTATCATCTGTCACCTCTCCAGAGGTGACCAGCTCAAAACAGCCATCTCTGGGGTCGCAGACATGGCAGGTGAAAGCAAAGATTTCTGAGTGCAAGCATTTAGGGTGTAATGGTGAACATGGATAACCCCAAAGCCTGTGAGAAGTGGGAAGAACAGCAGGGACCTGGGCTTCTGAAACTGTGAGTTTAATCCTACTGAGTTTTAATTCTATTAATCAAAGCACTTCCAGTACCACCCTGTGCTTATCCACCTTCTGCTCAGCCTGATGGCTCTGAGGAGCCCTGGTTATTTGCCTAGCCTACAAGAAAGATGGGTCCAGGAAGTTTTTCGGCAGCTGCTGGAAGGAAGAAGGGAAACTGGTTGAAGGACAGAAGGAGAAAATGTATTGGTAGTTTGGGAGAGTTTGAGTAATGAAAGACTCCAGTGTTGTGGGCAGTTGGGACAGAGGAGATGGACTAGGCCTTGAAAAGCAAATCGTGATTCCCCCCGCTATGAAACGCGGATTTAGCTTTATGGATGTCAAGGCCCGAAGGGAGCATCGTGAGTGTCCAAGCATGACCTGGTGCAACTGCCAGGCCAAGAAAAGTAGCTTCTCAGGTTCTGCCAGCGAGAGCATCAGAGGGACTGTCACTGACAATACCAGATATGCTGAGCAAGTCCAGGAGCGGGAGCCTGCCTGCTTGGCAGTGCCGGTTTACTGCAGAACTGGTTAATGTCAGTGAGGCTGATGCACACTCCACAGTAGTTAGGGGATGCAGTGGGATGTTATGGAGAAAAGTCCATCGCTAAATATTTTGATTTGAGAAACGCAGAAAAGAAAACAATTGGTATTTTAGCAGACAGGGAAAAAAAAGATCTGGAAGCAAGAAGAAAATCCTGCAGAGAACCAGGCATGACTTTTTAAAACAGCTGCAAGATGTTCTTCTTGGAGGATCAGAGAAACATGTTAGAAAAATGCTGGAATGGACCTGGTTCTTTATGAGCACATCCTCATGCCAAATAGTATCAATTTCTCTGCCATGAAGCTAACCACCAAAACGTGGGACCAGCTGCAGCTCACACGATAGTGAAGCCAGAGACACAACCTCTAGGACATCATCAGCACTACGGACAATGAAATATGCACAATCAGCAACAAGATTCACCACCTAAACAGCTACAGAACTACTCAAAACATGATGCAGGGCTTCAGGTGATATTCAGAAACCTAATCCAGATCTAAATTGGGAAACTTTGAAGCAGATGATGTCTGAATTGGATTAACCCTTCCTTGGGACAGAGGATCTGTCTGCACTGGAATGGGAAAAGTGACTTGAGCCTGCAAAGACACAGCTGCTTCACTCTACCTATCTCACGCTGCCAAAACAGTGAGTATACTCAGCCCAGATTTCAGCACAGGTTCACAGCATGGGTCTCCAGTGAGTTTATAGAGTTTGTTGCCCTAATTAACAATCTGAGGGATAGCCAATTTGTGACTCTTCAGCCATACCATACGCAGCCAACAAACACTTCTAGTGGGGTACCCTTGCTGGACTGAAGGCTCATGACCTCCTAAGGCTGTGGTAGTGGAAAGGGTTACCCTTCCAATTAGCCATTAGGCTTGCCAAT
>NW_008794624.1:886018-888894 GCF_000699145.1 Aptenodytes forsteri | reverse complement strand
GCTGCCCAGGGAAGTGGTTGAGTCACCATCCCTGGAGGTACTTAAAAGACGCGTAGATGAGGCGCTTAGGGACATGGTTTAGTGGGTGGTGGTGTTGGGTTGCTGGTTGGACTCGATGATCTTAGAGGTCTTTTCCAACCTCAATGATTCTATGATTCTATGATTCCACACGGAGACAGGAAGGAAGCAAGATAACATGGCTTGCTGAGACACCATCTTCAGGATACCTAGCTCTATCCTTTAGTGAAGGAGTCACACCAACAGTGAGTTGCTGTTATCTGCTGCCTAGGAATGACTCCCAGGGCTCTCCGTCCCTTCAGCTCTCCTGGGGACACGGTGGTCCACAGCCATGTGCAGGCAATGGTCAAGAAGGTCACCTGCCCTTTAGCTACGCGGTACGTAGCTGAAGGGCTTTTGTTTCTGCTACTGCTGGACCTTATGACTGCAGTGCAGCCAGGGCCTCACTTGATATCGATTGCTAGCAAGATGCCTTATGACATTGTTAAGCTTGAAGTTCATGGAGTGACTCTGTTCTTTGTTCTACTACCTCCTTTACTGTCTCTTTGAAGGAGGAAGCTGTGTATGTGAAATAACTCAATGGAGTTTCCTTCAGGACTTTTAGGTACTAATGCAGAACCAACACGAGGTCAGCAATTATGCATTTGGAGCTGCTCCTGATGCATGTCAGTGAGACCTTGGCTGCTGCTGTTCCGTTATAAACCCATCACAGTATTTGTTTGAGAGTTCCCAAGCCACACTGAGTTTAGAGCAATGCCTTCCCTACGAACGAGCAGATTGAGATCTTGGGCTCAATTTGGCCCTGCATCATCAGGGAACACCCGCAAACCAGAACAAAGACCATTACTGCTCACTGCAGAGAAAAGAAACGTCAGAGAGACATTTGAAGGGTCAGATTCAGCACTGATAACAAGAACATGAGAGGATCACACCAGATGATCATATGTTCAGATACATCACCAGCACTGCCAACTGCTTCAGAGAAAAGCAAGAAACCCTGCATAGGGAAAGTTAAGGAAGCCCATCATTCAGGGATTTATTTATGACCTGTTTCACTTTTATTACCCACAGAGCAATTAAGGTTGGTTTGGGTGTTTTTGTCTTACTCAGCTCCAACCCTCGAAACTAGACTCAGGGAGGGCCACGGCTTCAGCCCATGCATGGTCTGGGTGAACAGTGATTCTATTCCTTCATTCAGCCATCTTTCCACATCCTCCCCCATTCTTCAAGAGGCAAGAGACTGAAGAGGTGTCCCTAGCATTGCAGCTTTCACATTGGATGATTTATATCCACTCCAATGGGATCACGAGGCACAAAATGGGTTATTCCAGCTCTTGGGGTTTCATTCTTTGCTGTGAGGAACCTCCAAGCTTTTCTCTTACCGCCTGCTCAAATGGATCCCAGTGCTGCACCAGAGGACTGGGCTGAACTGGGCTTGCAGCGCAAGCTGTCCCATCTGAATTATCCAGCAGCTTCCAGAAAACAGCACAGCCCCTACATGGTGTAGCCCTGGAAAAGGGAGTCATGGATTGGCTACCCAGCTCTAGAGTACAAATGCAATGCCTGGCCCCGCTATGTGCTTTCCAGTCTGATATCACATCGAATGGCATCCCTGCTGCCGCTAGACTTTCTGTACTCATGCCACCACCCACCAGTGCCTATTCAATAGGACACTGTCCTCATCCTCTGAAGAGTGGTGTGGCATGGGGTGCTGAGACTGCCAGATCTCTGCCGTGCATGAGGGCTGCTTTATTTACTGCATAAGAGCAATTTCTCCCAGTTCTCACCTCTCGCACACATGTGCAGGTGTGAAAACCAGTTCAGACATTAAAACTCACTGCTCAGCTCTAGCAGCATGAAAAAATAAAATCACTGGCTGATCAGCCAAACAAGCAGGTGGGAGTGGTATGGACACAGGCAGGAGAGACAAGGTACTAAACCTGCCCAGTGCTCCCAAGCGCCTCGTTATACTGATTTATGTTTAGCTAATTGAGAAAATGACTCTAACTACACAATCCAGGCCCTAATTCAGAAAGGCCCAAGCTTTTTAGTGTCTCTACCTGTGTCTTAAAAGGCATGATTTAAACCCTGTAACTAACAGGCTGCCAAAGGCAAGGATTTGAAGGATCTGATGTCCTATCATGCCGACGCGGTGAGGCTTGGCTAACTTCTCTCGTTACTTGGTCTTTCCCCACTGACGTATGAGTTTGCTGCTGCGACATAAATCAGGGGAAATGATGAAGGAAACCAGTCTCGTGCCCCATCAAAGGAGCCAACACTCGCTTTAATAGGACCATGCAGACAAGCCTAAATAGGGCACTTAACAAGCATGTGGTTTCTATTATACCAGCCCACATCTCTACACCCTGTTTGCACTGCCACTGGCAAAACCCTTTGTCCCTTGTGCACTACACCTGCTTATATCCACAGAATTAGAAAAGGAACCATGATATAATACCAAAGTGTTGACCATACGATTTCTGGGTTGGATCAGGCCTGCATAAAGATTTTATCTAGCTCTCAGCCACTGCATGAGCCATTATACACAGCTATGGCATGCACAAGAGTGCAACATAGAGACCCAAGATGCTATGTGTACACAGAATTACACGGAAGTACCAAACTCAGTCCAGGACCAACAGCTGCTCAAAGATCCCACATAAGGGGCATCTGGTAAAGTACCAGGCCTCAGGTTGGGAAAATTCGTATCACAGGGATTTTGATCTAAGTTTGAACCTTGAGAAAAGGGTGTTAGGAACAGAAAATCTATAGATCCTACTGTCCTAAGCAGAATCATAGAATCATAGAATCATTAAGGTTGGAAAAGACCTCTAAGATCATCGAGTCCAACCGTCGAC
>NW_008794624.1:872898-885790 GCF_000699145.1 Aptenodytes forsteri | reverse complement strand
ACCACTCTTTCAGTAAAGAAATTTTTCCTTACATCCAATCTAAACCTCCCCTGCCGCAACTTGAGGCCATTTCCTCTCGTCCTATCACTAGTTACTTGGGAGAAGAGCCCGACACCCACCTCGCTACAACCTCCTTTCAGGTAGTTGTAGAGAGCGATGAGGTCTCCCCTCAGCCTCCTTTTCTCCAGGCTAAAACGCAGAAAATGCAGAACAGAGCGAATCCGTGTGGGAGGCAATTTGATAGTGCTCTGCCCCTTTCTTTGGCTCCAGAACTTCCCCAGAATAGGGTAACTTTCCCATACGCAATCCTTTCTAGCATGTTCTTAATAAAGCTGGTCAGGAAACACAGTACCCCCAACCACTAGGCCAGTCGCTACTTTTCACTCTTACTAGTTTTTCCTCATTCTGTTTAGATGGGATACAGGCTCAAAGAGAAGACTCCACTGCATCACAGAAGGTAATAGGAAGAAGAATGGCTGGCAGAGAACTTGAGTCTCTCCCCAGACAGCTACCCTAAGATGAAACCTCTTGAGAGCCCAACTTCAGTTGACTGGATATACAATCAGATTGGGGATTGTCCAAGTGTTTTACACCACGCAGTAGACATCCATGGGAACCCCAGGCTGAGCCATGACCATCTGTGCTCATTTAAACATTTCTTGACAGAGGAGGGAGTGTTAATCCCGACATCCTGGCCAAACTGCAACATGGGCAATTATACTGTGCTTTGTAACATTCTCACAGTGGTATATATCGGTGTTTTCCACTTCCTCCCATAATGGTAATGTGGTAGCCCAACGCAGAAATGGCTACATTGCCACAGGAGAATGCAAGTCCCCTGTGATGAGCCCTGCAGTGTTACTGTCAGATACCACATGTTGCTCTATTCTCCCTGCCACGGGTGTTCACCCCAGCATGCTTCACATTCAGACTTCTACCTCTACCTGCAAGAGGCCTTCACTCAAAAATCTGCCCACCCAACCCATTCCTGGCTTATGCTGAACTTTTAGTTTTTCTATTTTTCTGAAGATACAACACGCTAGCTGAGTGGACAGTGCACCTGCCTTCAATGCACTCCAGTGACAGCAGAGCCAAACAGTGTAAGATGCATCAAGTACTACAAAGGTAGAAATGGCTTTTGCTTGAAGAGCCTCAATTCCAACAGTTCTCTTTCCTTAAAGGAAAAATAAGGAAAAAACCCAACCCTATTGTTGCACCAAAATCATCTCCTGGCATTTCTGACCAGCACACATGTTGTTACAATTATGACTGGACTGCTTGGCTCCGGCATAGGGGGAATGTTAAACCGGCACACTGGCACCCATCAAAACATTTGCGAACTTCCAAAGTGGAACTGACACCATGGTAGTGGTTTATATCACACGTCAGAGAAAGGCTTCATAACTCAGATCAAACAATTTAACTCTTGAGCTCCCTGTCTAGAGAGAGCGACCAAATGCTAGGCTGCCTATTGTTATTTCTAATGGCTGTTTCATGTGGCTTCCAGCCAGTTCACTTCATTTTGCAAGCTCAGAAGTTAAGACAGATAGAACTGGCCAGAACTTCGATGAGGGACTTGTAAGAGAACAGAAACTGCTGATTCTAACAACAGCGTCTTCCCTGTCAGGCAGAAACAGCGCCAGCACTATCAGGATGGCACACGAGAATTTTTCAGCTTTTAAGTAATTTTGTTGGATATAAACTTATTCCCTTCTAGGAAACTCATATTCTTAAGTAGTTGTCAAAAAGATCTTTGGACTTACAATTTTTTGCCTTTTTTGGTCTGAGGAGTTCAAACAATAATCTTATCCATAACAACAAGGTGCAATCAGTAGGACTATTTCAACCACATTTTAGCCTACTAGAGAACCACAAATTATATGCAAAATGGTATGCATGTGCTTCCTGTAAATACCATTACAATTCAACTCTTCTGTCAGATGCTCTTCTGTATGTCCCCTGATGAGCTGAATACAACTGTAATGAGGAACAGACCTATCCACTAGGACTTAGATTCTGTTGGGGAGCAACTGGGGACAGCTGCAGAGGATGGAAACAAGAATGGTACAAGTAAATTATTATTGCACTTACTGGTATCCAGTTTTGAAAACCGTAATCAGGTTGCTACAAGCTGTTCTGCAACGGCAGAGCAAAGGAAGTCAGTCACAACCTTCTCACAATACAATCAGATCTTTGGCTTTTAGGCCAAGTCTTCCAGCCAAATAACAGGGAATGCAGTGTATCAGCAACAACAGAGCAATGCCTCATACGTATTTCAAATGTTACTTTGGAGTTTTCTAACTTCGGTCAGCCCTGATTATGAGTGGCTTCTCTAGGAAACAGATTTATCCCTCTTTCTCCTGTATATGGGAGGCACCGGTAGAGATTTTCCACTGCTGCCTTGGGCCACAGTTAGTTGAAAAGATTCCTGCCAAGTTGTATCCTGCCATGTCTTTGCTTCCTAAGTTTTTGTATTTTGGAACATCCTTTTTCGAGGTTTTACTTTCACACAGCGGAAAGTTGCCAAAGGACCTATCTGATATTGTCATTTATCACCTCCTGTGGAAAAACAGTCTTGGATACATGTATTAATATCAGATATCACAACTGAAAGTAAACACACTGCGTAGAAGATGCACTGATTTATTAATAGAATAAAAATGAAATGTAGTGACATGTTTTTCCACTATTAAAGCCATAGAGACAATCAGTGTCCCATTTACATACTCGATGGCGTCATTCAGTAACTCATTCATAAACTCTGACTGACACTTTCAGGTCAGGTATTACAGAAACCATTTCCACAATGAAAGCAGCCTTCCTCTGTTACAAAGTGGATAGCTATGAACGCTGTCCCCACAGTTTGCAGCTGCATTGGTCTATGGGAGGTTTTCCTACGTCCTCTATTTTAATTCCCGAAACTTTCTCCACCTGAATAGCTTTTTAAAGCCTTTCAACAGCAACAGAGCAAAACAGCTGAACTTCTTGTGGGGTACAAACCCACTCTTCAGGCAAGAAAATGCATTGAATATTATACAAAAATGGGCTCATTTCCAATATACAGTGGGGATTATTCATTACAAAATCCCTGGCTAATTATTGGAACTTTGAGGCAACTACGACAGAGAAAAATATAATGGAACAGCTTTAATTGTAACAGTCTCTTTTGTCTGTTTCTACTTCTACATCATACATTCTGCAATGTCTTAAACTGTAACTGATCATTTTTGTTAAATCATAGCTGCTGTGATTTCATAGATAATAATGTTATCGATATATAGCTTTGTGTGATCTAGCATGACCTGAAAGAAATAGGCAAAGTGATAAGTAGAAAATATTACAACTGACTGCAATTTGCCTCAATATGCAAATTTCCTTTAAATCAGGTACAGGAAAGAGTATCAGCTACAAAGATAATTAAAGTAAGCATTTGGGTTTCACAGGATTAAAAACCGTTGAAAACTAATCCCTTACGGATACAAAGGAAGACAAACATCCTATCGCAGTTGTCAGGGGACAGAATGTGTTCAGAAGCAGAGTAAGTTGCGATGTTTCCTCCCATAGATACGTATCTCTTGCACACTGCTTGGAACAGGTACTTGTGATATCAATATGCTGAAAGCCTTTGGAAAAACCTTAGTGTTCGCTTCCAGGTATCCTGTTTCAGGAAGGTACAAAGCCCCATGAAGAGCTGGGCATTAGAACATGAACTTAAACCAGAATGATGAAGACAGATGGTGAACCCCAAATGAGAGTCTTGTGAAAAAAAGAGCCTCTAAAATTCAAAAAACAATATTAAAGGAAAAGAGAAATGAAGTGCATATTACTGGCACGGCAGAAACCCAGATATAACATACAGCACACAAGCCCACAGAGAGCATATCATCCATAACCGGCTGGCTTATGTGAATATAGTAGTCATGTATCAGAACAAGCTGGGGTGTTTCCTGGAGTCATATTTACTGCTGGAGTTTGGCTGTCCATATTGGAGAGAGATTTGGTATCCGAGTTTTCAGATTGAACCAACTGTTCAGAAATAGCAGGAGAAGCGACAGCACGGTTAGCATGCTCACTCTCCCGTGCCATAACACTGGGAGTGGGGTTTTCCTTAGCTGTCCCAGCATGATTGTGTGACTGGCTGGCTTGCCTCCCTGCTTCTGCCTCCTGCTGCTGCAGCATCCGCTCCACCTCTATCTCAAGCTCCAGATTTTCCTCATCTGCCTCCACTTCCAGCTGCTGCATTAACTCCTCCAGCTTCCTGGCCTTGCGGAGTTCATTCTGCTGTATGATCGTGCACAGGTGCTCCGTGAGGTGCTCCTTAATCTCTGTCTTGTGTTGGAGGTCCAGCTTGGCTGCCACGTACTCTGACTCAGCCTTATCATACCGCTTCCTGAAAAATCATCATCATTTCTAGTGGGTTAGTTCTCAAAGCACTTCACAATCTGACACACAGACAGATACTTTAAGCACCCCTGAAATGCAATGTGCTCTGCAATGCATTACGCCAGCTATTTCATGACATGCTGCTACATTAGTAAAAGGGAAGAAAATGAGTGTGAATCGACCAAATCTTCTCCTCTTGATGTATTAGCCTCCACTGCCGCTGTATTCCAAGATTTAATTTGCTCATCTGAAATCTACAGATTGAATCACGAACAAACATTTTTACTGCCTGTTTTAAGAGATGCATCACTAGCAGCAGAAAGAAACCGTCAGAAATTGTAGTGTTTTCACACTTCTAATGGACACCTATCTGGTGAACTGAAACACTGCAAAACATTTTTGTGTTTTTTCTAATCCAACCATCCACCCAACAGATACAGATGCTACAATGGTGCTATACACATTTACATTTGGATCTGGTCTAGAAGTGTGCTCTTCCGGCCACCCATATATATGTTCAGAAAATCATGAGCAGCACAGATTGACACAGCATATGACATCAATAGTGATCACAACTTTTGTGTGGCAACAGATGTAGAATTTTATTGTAAGCATCCCCCGACACACACCTCCTGCCAATTTGCACTTCCTGTCATGACAAATATAGCAAAAAGGAAATATTCCAAATATTTATTGAGGTTAACGCATCCGGGATATCTAGCACTTTAATGGTTGGTGTCCACATTAGTGATGCATCTTCCACTACATTCAGTGAATCTGTATATTAATTCTGATTTAATTAATAGAAAGATAGATACAATCTTGCTCATCAGGAAAGGGAACATGCAAAGGCTTTTGCAGAACGCCTACATGATGTACCTTACAGAGCATTCATAAAACTAATATTAGTAAGGTGGTTATAAGAATGGAATAAAGAAGGATAAGAAATAAGGTGGAATAAAGAATCCAGCTCTTTTATAAAACCAGATTCAAATATCTGGTTAAACAAAGCAACAGAAAGACAGGAGAGATCCTTTGCTTAGGGAAACAGAAGGAAGTAAGACATAGAAAAGCCTTCCCAAATATGCTCCTTTATATAATAATCACAAAACTTTGACCCAGCTGTAAAGGCTATGTCTGCAGTGGGCAGAAGATGCCCACTTACGTTTCCCTCACAAGAAAGTCAAGATTTCCCTGGGCCAGGTATCTGAAATGGAAAACTAATGCTATGCTGGAAACTTCTGCACAGTTAAACCTTTGGGCTGAATTCACACATATTCTTCACATCGTATTTACGAAAATTCCATTCTGCAGCAATTGTCAAATGCCCTAACTAGGTATGTGCTCAGGACTATTTAATATTGCACTTTTTGACCCACTGAAATTATTTGTCTTTTAGCCCTAAAATATAAGGCAAGAACTAAAAAACTGCTTAAAAAGACACCACTTAAAAGCAAATCAGCTTTGGCTCATAATGCATAAAGACTACAACACTGAAAAGTATCTAACTCGCATTTCCAAATCCCTCCCTCACAAAAAGAAAGACTTAATAAGTTCATGAAAGTCATTAAGTATTTTGTAAAGTTTATCCCCTTCGTCCTACCAGCATCCCGTTTTGTTATCTTCATTAAAAACTGCTTTCCAAACGTCAGAGCTGCTTGTGTTATATACTCTTTAGCCATTAAGCATTTCAAATAGACACATTATTACAAAATTTTCGTAAGGAAATTTCCAGGAGCATTTAATGGGTTTAGAAACCAGACTTAAACCTAAAATACATTGAAATGTTTTTCCTCTTGGTGATATGAAATTCAGTATTCATATGCACTCAGCTACTGAAACTACAGGTCAGAGCTGCTTGTGTTATATACTCTTTAGCCATTAAGCATTTCAAATAGACACATTATTACAAAATTTTCGTAAGGAAATTTCCAGGAGCATTTAATGGGTTTAGAAACCAGACTTAAACCTAAAATACATTGAAATGTTTTTCCTCTTGGTGATATGAAATTCAGTATTCATATGCACTCAGCTACTGAAACTACAGTTAATCTTAGATATTTCAAACGATAATTACACAAAAAATATCCTTATTTTTTAGCTACCACTGCTATTTTTTTAAAGAATAATTACCATGTTTATTGGCCTGTGGTCAACGTATAGCAGAAGTCATAAGGAGAAATACACGTTTAACACATTGAATCGTGAACTAAAAACCGCAACCAAACATTTCCATTTTATTAAATGGCTACATAAACATGCTGATGTTTATCTACTGATGTTGTGGTTTACCCACAAGTAATAGGGTGTTCCGATTAATTTCTTGTATTTAAGGAACTGATCAGAACCAGAGTGATTAAAGGCACATTGTGAAGGGTGAAAGCTTGCTTTTTCCTTCAATTTTTGGTCCCAGTTCCAAAAGCACTTCAGCAGTATTACATGTTTTAAGCTTAATTGGTCCCATTGATTCCAACAGGACCAGAGCTGTCATCAACAAGCAAGTTTCCCTGAAAAGGACTTTCATTTTAGGACTTTTAAAAAAACTCTTTCCCCGTGAGAAGAAATAAACAACCTTGAAACAATAAAGCAGGGCTTATGGACAACTGCACAGTTAAAGCAGTAAGTATGTCTCGTGACAGCATGAAGCTGGAAAGCACAGTCTGCAGTCAGAAAACCTACTTCAGTTTCCAGATTCCAAGGGAAAAATTAGGAAATAAAAAGCACACTTTTACCTCAAGATCTGAAAGCCCCCCAGACTGTGACTGCTTTAACTACACATTATTACAATGACCTAACTCCATTGCTACTTCGGTGACAGGAAACAGCATTTTTTCCCTCCACTCAGGCAGGGCTACTCGCTCCTCCCCGTCTGTTGCTTACCGGGCATAGGAGTAGTCCAAGCTGGCCTGATCAATGCGGTTCCGCAGGATGCCAATGTCAGCAGATACCATGTCATCCAGAGCTTGTAACTCCTTCTGAATCCTTTTTAGTTTCACTGTTTCAGCTTGAGTTCTTTTGGATCTGCAAAAAGAAGATGCTTTTTTTTTTTCTTTCCAAGCCTCTCTTCTTGACATAATAGGCCCCATTTCATTTCCAGAGAAACTAACTTCTTTAAGAGCTATTCAGAAGGTTTCTCCTTTATGGTTTAAGACTTTTGATCTTTTTTAATATCCACAGGGATCTAAAATGCCTGCTATTAAAGGACTACGGCAAAATTACGTAATGACTATAATCAAAGTGCCTAAAATGGATTGTGTTTCTTCACTGTGGAAACACACAAGAAGCTGCTGTATCTAAGTAGTTCTCAGTGTAAGGAAACAGGAAATGGCTTGGGGGGGAGTGGGAGGGGGAAGGGTATTTAGCCCTGCAAATATCCCCTTTCAAAGAAGCCTAGTTAGTAGGGGCCAAAAAGTCACCTAACCTAAGCTTGATTTCCATTTTGTAAAATTATTCCCAAAAGGCCTAGCCAAATCCCAATGAAGTCAATGGAAAGTTTTACATCAAACACAAAGGATTTCAATCAAGCCTTATGTAACCTTTTTCAACTCAGCCTATTCATTCCTAAGTTCTGAAAACTAAATGTTGCTAAGGGCAGCAAACTTTGATGGATTTCACTCCCAAGCAAGCTAAGTAACTTTCAAAAAGCTTTTATACCAGGTCATTTTGCTGTCATTCATCACCACCAGCAAAACCATGATTTTCAGCCACTGCTTCACACCCCAAAGCAGGTACTTGAAAGCAAGACTAGATTTGTAGGAAGTGACACTATCTCTCATCAGATCAGCTGATGCAGGTGGAGAGAAACAGACATCTTATAGTATTGCTTAGAGCCTGAAGAAGGCCTTTGGATGTCAGACATAACTCCCCAGCTATCACCTTCCAAGTCCTCCTCTTTCTCCTCATGCTCTGCTTCCAGGAGGAAGAACCCAGCCTGGTGGTCACACCCATGTCTGCTGTCCTACAGTGAGTCAGACCAAATGTACTTGTGTTTTATCTCCACCTGGCAAAGGAAAACAAAATCTTCAGAACCTCAAAGAGAATCTTCTGCACAGTACTGGCTATGTTCATCTGTGCTACCCAAGAGCTTTGATGGGCAGAACATAACACATGTCTGCAAGAGCACTGTGAGCCTGAAAGCTTCACATCTCCTTCCTTGATCCAGTGTTATCAGCTGCTCCAATATCGTTCTCTACAAACCTTGCCTTCCCTGTAGTCTTAAACTATCTCGGTGGACAACACTGTATAATACCTTCAAGTCTGGTGACCTGAAGAGCAAGAGCTAACAACTGTGAGAACACGTGAATTTTTATAATTTCTAATCAGCCAGTGGTAAAACGGTACCTTCTTAAACTTCAAGTTGATCGTCTTCTCTTTTCAACACTTTTCACATACTAATAAGAAAGAGTCAAAAGCCCGAACAGAAATAGCTATAGTTTCCCTTCACAGGTTAGGAATCAAATAAACTTTCCTTAAATCCTGTGAAAACAAATCAGGAACAGAACAGGGATGAGCATCCGAGCACCCAACTTCCAAACATGCCCTTACTGACAGGCACAAGGGCTTCAGCTAATTCTCGAATTGTGTAATAACTTTTCCATCTGCGCACAGAGCTGCAGCTTTGGAAGTGTGAAAAGCTTAGTCACAGCTTCTTGGCCAGTACTTGTCATCAAAGGGTAATGTAGATCACAGCTGCTCACTTGTGGAGCAGTACATACAGAGCACAGAGAGGAAAAAGTGAGATTTAAATAGAAGATAGGCAACTGGTTGCAGATGAAAAGTAATCCCTTCCTCAGCCTCAGCCCATGCTGCAGCATAGCCCCTTACCTCTCAGCAATAGCTTTGGCCAGGAGTGCCTTCTTGCGTTTATTCTTCTCTTCTATCAGCCGCTGCTCTTGCTGGAGGATTTCCCATCGTGATTTTTCCTGCCTGCTCATTGACAATAAGATCAAAATTAATAGAAAGTTCATTTCTCTCCCTGTTCCCCAAATGACACAAATATTCACCATCATATTTCCTGGAGCAAAGTCTAAAAATGTCAAAGGAACAATAAACAGGTTTCAGTTCTGAGGAAAAAAAAAATCATCTGCAAGAAGTCAATCAGACCAATAAAACATTTCCAGATGAAATCTGCTGATCAGAACAAAAATCTTCATAAGCAAGTAAGCTGCTGGTTAATTCAGCTTTGCTGGAAGAAAGAGCATACTGGGCTTTTTCAGAAATGGGTGGAATTTTTCATTTAAAGGATGTGCTTCCCCACTAGGTAGAAGCAGTTTCAGATTTCCTACTGACTGCTAGAAGTCGCTATCTGTTCAGTCTGCCAACACAGCCTCTTTTTTGGAAATGTTTTTCCATAAAACAGATCCTTTCACAGGTCTGCTTTACAATACAGCCCCCAAATAATTAAACTGATACAAATGAAAGGCTGGTAAAAGTTACAATGAAAATGAGCAACAAGGAAGAACAAGAATTCACTTTTGCCACCAGGGAAAGAGTTATATGGATTCCATTTCCTAGGCTACATCTACTAGAAGATACAACCAGCCCCAGAGAACGGAAGGCAAGGTCTCAGGTGAGAGGGGACAACGTGTGTCAACACAACTGGGCAGGATTAAGGAGAAACAAAACCAGCATTGCTGCTTTTCTACCCTGCTATGTTCTTCATGCCCTCTCTCAAGAAGTCTCAGCTTAAAAATAGCTTAGCTTAAAAATAGCCAAGTAACTCAGCTATGTTACTCTTAACAACCATTTTTGCACAAGAATATCTCTTCAGATTTCTCCTCATCACTTCCTAAAACCTCATCTAGAGAAATATTTTTAATAAGATTTAAATTCAAGTGCACAGGCCGAGATGAATTCAGCAGATTCAGGGGGTGGTTGTTGCAGCTAAGTGTCATTTGCTCCCCACAGAGTGAAAAACTTCTCTGCAAAGCTTTAGCTATCTTCTCCCCAGTCAAATAGCATCTCTATTTTTCACCACCAGGAAGGAGCTGAAGAGCCAGTACTACTGGTAAGCTGCACCCACACGAGGAATTTGGCACTGCTCTTCAAAGCGCTGCTATTCTGGTGAAGGGACAGCTATCTGCAGGTAGGTGCTCCCAGCCAAGAGTCAGGCAGGTAAATGGCAGGCAGCATGGCCAGCAGCTGCAGCCTCTCAAGGCACATCTGTGCAAAACAGACCCTCCTGGATCCTTTTGAGTTTTGAATTCGAGAGAAGCCACGCTCTGCTTCTCCACACAAGTGCTGCTGACTGCCACAGTCCTGCCTCTCCAGCGGGAAGCACCTTCAGTCCCCTCCGAGATACTATGGACAGATCTAACCAGAGATAGGGTCTGGCACACCACACTTGGAAAGCTGCTGATCCCTGTTTTGGGGGAATACAAATGATGCATGGAAGTTTGGTGGCCAGCTAGTGTTTGTTGATTATATTGGGCAGAAAAGTTTGGACCTGCATAGGAACTCAAGGCTGGAGCAGCATTGTTAAAGTGTTTTAAAAATAAACTATATGCCCTAGAAAAAGAATTCATCCTTTTGCCCCTCACACTTTGCTTTCCCCGCTGAGGGGAAAAAGAAAATTAGCACTTGGACACAGACAGGAAAACAATCGTGAAGAGGTAAAAACAAGTAATCTCCCATATTGGTAATGCCTGCCCTCTCTAGCATTTAGACAGCAGCTTCCTTCTATAGGCTACTATGTGAATTCTGGATGATGAACTAAGTAATTGCCACGTTCAGTCAGAATCCCAGAGAGCCATGTTCAGTACTTTTTCCTTTCTCTCTCACATGTACCAATCTGAAGCTTCTGAGGGAGACAGACACCCCACTGTGGGCTGATGCACAGGGTGAGAGCCTTGAGATTGGTCTCATCTTGAATTATAAAAGCTAGAGAACTGCTTAAACCTGAAATTTTACCTCCTCCTTACCAACACTTTTAGCATTAACAAATCTGCAGCAATATTGTGAAGGGGAACACAAAGTTACACAAATCATGGCATATCTACTTCCAAAAGGGCTTTTTGTTGTGGCTGCTGGCTTGTCTATGCAGCACGACGGTGAGATTAAGTCTTCGTAAACCATTAAGACAGTCCTACATCTTGGGCGCTTTATGATGTACAGTCCCACTACCACAGGAAATTATTTGAAGACAGCACAGTACGTATCTGCATGGATTACACTACAGAATTTGGTCTTGAATCAGGTTTAACCCAAGTAGAGATGAAAAACAAAAGTTCAATTCAGAGGAAGCAAACATGATCTCTCAAACCTTCCTATTAGATACAGGAAAGTTCACTTTACTGTACAACGAAAGAATGAATCAATACAGAATAAAACCCATCCCCTGATTTTACCGACTTACTAACAATGCCACTTTCTTTTTCTCCACTTTGGAGTTCGGCTTTGCAGGGCAGTTCTGCACATTGTCACTGCCATCACAAGGATCTACCGGCGTCACTTCCTTCTGCTGGTCTCGGTTGTCACCTTGCCTTTGATCTGCCGCTGAAGGAGGATGAGGTGGTGGCACAGGCTGCTGAGGATGACCAGGCTTGTGTTTTGGTACAGAAAGCAACTGCTCAGGAGGAACAGAGGCTGCTCCACCCTGCAGTCCCAGCTTCTGACACTGCTGCTGGAGGGCTTTTTCTCTTTGCGTTTGCTTCCGACTCTTATTCACAGTGTGGGGGCGATGCTGCTGCTCTGAGGGTTCATAGAAATCTATCAGTGGATGAGAGGGAGAAACAGGATTAAAACCAAATCTTAAGATCAAAGACAGACTCTGTGAATTAGCTTTTCTGGGCAAGCAAACTGGTGCAAAACCAACATAAGGAAAAGACATGCCAGGGTGTCAAGGGAAGGCAATGTGAGAGAAAACCCAGGAACCTGGAATTGTTTTGTTAGCCTAAGAATCAGGAATTTTAGAGGATATGAGCATCCGAAACAAGGAGACGGAGGAATAAGGGGCCTGGACTGCGGCACTAAAGGAGGAACCTTAGGTAGGAGTGAGGCAACTCTCCAGTGGAATCACGGAGAGATGGATGTAGAGCTAAAGAAGGGTCCCAGGCAGTCTGGTGGGCAAACTGGGGTTTTATAAAGTGCAGAACAGAGGAAGAACAAGATGACAGATGGGCAAAAAGGAGGCTGGGAACATGAGTGGGGTAGTGAACAGACAGATGTGGGTACAGTACAAGGGGCTGGAGAGTTTGGAAATGTGACAGAGAGGTTGCAGGTGGAGAGACAGAGGGGCTGGATGGGAGATTGAGGGGAGCAGTGAGAGATGGGGCCTGGATGGGAGGGGCCGAGGGACTGGCTGGGGGAAACGAGGGGCTGCCTGGAGAAGCTGAGGTGTTCTATGCAGGTATGGATTGGATGAGCTGAGGGAAGGGTAGAGGTGGGGATGTAGGGGGCTGAATGAAGAGGCCGAGGTTGACCGATGGGGGGATGAATGTGAGGGTTAAGGGGGTGGGAAGCCATGGGGGATGGCAAGGCTGAGGAAAAGGATGTGGAGGGCTGAGGGGGC